>NW_013666338.1:380474-388561 GCF_000517525.1 Limulus polyphemus | reverse complement strand
GTGCATGCTAACAGTCTTTGGCATTATCACAGTCCAGGACATTTCAGTTGGAACGAAATAAATAATAGAACAAATGACGCTGCTGAAGACGTGTCACCTGAAAAAGCCACTGTCGTAGAAGAAACTCTACCCGGTTTTGAGAAGGGAAACAGTGAAGCCCTTAATGAAGTTACTACTACTGATGTGACTGTTACCGATAATAGGACATTTCCTGATGGAGCAGATGAAGTTTACGTGAAACAGAAGCCAACGAGACGGAGACCAGTACGGAGGAAGAAACTTCCCATAAAATTAAGAGACTTTGTTGAAGTTTAATTTTATGTTTGTAAAATTCTGTGCATTTAATTAAGTTATTGTTAATTATCTATTAGTTTAATTTAAGTGGTTATTGTTCGGGAAGAACAATACTAAGGAAGGGGCAGTGTTACGACAGCGGAATTCACGTGACGCTGGTAACACGTAATGAGTATCTAGAACGTTTGTGAAGGCTCGAGTGTTTGCCAGACGCCCTCTATTTCGTATATATAAGACCGGCGAGAAGTGACAGTATAGATAGATAATTGCAGAAAGGCAGAGATAGAGACGGACAATTGAGTCAAGCGCGGTAGTTACTAAAGTGCTTGAATCGTTCGTTGTGAATTATAGCGTATGTTTAAGTTAAAGTGACTGTGGAAATTAAGTGTATTACAGAGTTGAATTGAGAAAGAATAAATTAGTTTTATTTAAGAAAAGAATTGTATCGCTGAAGTATCTCGGACGTAACCATAATTGGTTGTAACAATATATCGTATTTGAATTTCGCAAATTTTATACTAAGACCTTAAACACGTCAAAATTTTATTGGATAATGTCATCTTTATAAGTGATAAAATTGTCTTTTGCTTAGTGTCTTTACTTTTTTGTTCTCTTTATGACATTAAAATTATACTTTGCAAAGAGCATAAAGTGGTATCAGTCTAATGTGAATAAAGAAAGTTATTAATAGAACGTTATTGGTCTATATTGTTACGTCTCCGTTTGTTAATTAACTTTCCGTAACTTCGTTCCAACGAAATTTAAGCGACACAAGTCTTTACTTAATAAAACTGGTTTATTCTTTCCGAATATAACTCTGCGATACACTTAACCTCAATACTCGCGCTAAAACAACACTGTAACGAACGAACGTTAACTTCAACAATACCCTGTGACTGCAGTTCAATTACTCACTATCTACCCACATATTACAATCCCCTCTTTTATATACCAGCCTACCCTATATCTAGTAAGAACTAGAACATTCGCCAAAGTACATGATAGTTCTAGAAACGTTGCGTCACTGTAGTCATGTGACTCGCTGACGCAACAATATTTTACAACGATGTATATTGAACAACTGAATATAAAATAGATTATTGCCTGTTAATTATGTACATTAAACAATACAAGTTATTATTGTCTATTAAAATTGTACACATTATTCCCAAGTTCCAAGAACTATCATTAGATAAAATTATTCTGAATTATTGTAGCATGCGAATGAAAATATAGCTATGATTATTTTCTATTTCTATCATACATTAGAACCTGAGCTATTGGTAAAATATTTACCTTATGGTGTTTCTTTCACGTGAACATTTTGTTAGTTAATAAAAAACGTATGAACTATTTCTGCTTGTAGCGTCCTCTGTTATCTCTTCAATTAGGTATGTCTATATATAGAGCGTTATCCTGAACTTTGCCGTTTCTATTTGATGGTTAGTTATTGTAGTGAATATGTATGGTTCGTGACCAAGTGCAGCTTACGTACATAACTTCATAATAATTAATATTGATTTGAGACTAAACTACTTGCTGTTGTCGTTGGATTTTCTTGATAGTTATAGGTGAGCAAACTTGTCTATCACACAAAATATCAAATCAAAATGCTAACGTAGTATAGCGCGTTACCGTACAGTAAATTATTAGATTGGAATATTTTGAAAGTCCATATGATATGCGTGTTTCACTTCGTTTTAAATGTAATATTGTTATTTCTATTAGTTATTATATTATATATATTACTAACAAGTAAATGGCTTAATATGCTTAGCGCAGAAATAATAAGTTACATTAAATGTTGTCGTTTTTTGGGGGGGGGGGATTAGGGTCCATATATTATTAATTCTTTATATATATATATGTATAAATCTTAGAATATTGAGCTTAAAAGTTTCATGTTGAGGTTAAATATTTTTTGAGTTGATTCGTTGAAAGATGGCAAGTTATTCTTAGTAAATCGTGTGTGGCTACTAATACTAGTAATAGTAATACTATGTTATGTAATTATATTTTCAACACCGATAAAAAAAATAAACTTTATATTTGAAAATATCCAAAAATTTCTAAAACGTAGGAGATGTTTACTCGAGTTCTAAAGAATAAACTGTGACATTGTGATCTACCAAACTATCTACATCACACTAACTGCTGTACAAAAAAAAAAAGAAAAAAAAAAAAGTTAACCAGTTAAAATTTGAACCAAGCCACGTCAAGTATTTAAGCTTCATAAACGTGAAGTTAAAAATGCCATATGCCTGAAATAATTAACACAAGAGCTGTTTCTCATAGTTTTAAGTATTGTAAGTTCACCACGATAAACATATTTATTAACCCATTTTAGTGAGGGGAGAACGTGTTTTTGTTTAGTTGAAAATTCTAAGTAATTAATAAAATAGTGTAAGTTTAAATGTTGGGTGGAGTGTTGTAGACAATAACGTGTCAGCTGTCATTATTTTGATGATTCATTCACAGTGTTCGCACAATCGTAACTTAAGAGTAGAACATGGTAATTTAGATCTAGTATGATAAGTGTTGTGTTTCACTTGATAAAGATGTGTGATAATGCATGTATTATCACAAGATAAGCTCAGTAAAATTTGTAAAACAAACAGACGTAATTATGTGTGTGATGTGAATAACGTTAATCTGCATTTAATGTTATTGGTTTAAAGGTAGGGTTACTTAATTCTTTATTCTTCTGCCAGTTCTAGTGTAGTGATATAATTAAGAGCTGCTTCATGAAGTTTTTCTTATAATAAACAACAACATAAAAAATATTAAACCAATTTTTCTTTATATAAAAAAAAAAAAAAAAAAAAAAAAGTTACTGTTAGTCCTTTGTTGTGTAAATTTAAACCAATTAAATAAATACCATTGAATTAATGTCCATCTTTTCCAAGGAACTTTCTAAGAGATGGATCTTTTAAGTATTGCTCCTTTTTTTTCTAAGATTTTTTTTTCTCTGTTAAGTGCATTTAGTTTAAACACAATTACATAAAGTTACCATATGATACTTTTTAGAAAGCAGAATTTTCCCAATAAAATATTGTTTTACATGTAACTTATCTTAGTGCAAATATCTCCTGGATGAATTCTGTTCACGAGCACCAAAAAAATGCATTTATCCCTGAGAAGTAAAACAAACCTTGCATTTTTAGAGCTCTTCAGTTCATATACAGACTTTATTAATAATATGAAATGCTTGTTTTAAAGGGAGGTTTTTCTTGAATATTTTGGAAAAGAGTTTGTTATTTTCACAAAATTTATATGGATAACAATGTAAAAGTACTTTGACAAATATGTTTATATTTTCATACCAGCAGAAAAGATTTGAATCAATGTAAATATTAATATTTCCAAGCTGAAGAATAACTTTGATATCAATAATAATGCTTTTTGATAATAAAGTATGTTTTGTTTTCACAAAGTTTTTTTTTTTGTAAGATTTTAATAAATACATTCATGACTTTAAAAGTTACCAAAAACAAACCAACATCAGAGGTAAACATTTTTTTCTCTTAACTGCAGAGCAGAGAACAAAACCTGGGGCTGTAGAACATCCATTTCTTTCCATGTAACATCTTTGTTATGCTTAAAATGATTTAAATAGAACTTGCATAAGTTCTTATGATTAAATTTCTTGATCAGTTGTAATTTACCAGACACTTCAATTTTGTTTTCTAATTTTGAAGTCTTAAAAAAAAAAATTTCTCTGCACTTCAATCCAACTGTAGAAAATTTTGACAGACTATTTATATAAATGAGCTTCTTGAGTAATAAACTGTATGATTGGCCATCTCTACGTTTCCAATGACAACATGATGGAGTTTCGTTTTATCAGAGTAAAATTTGCTATTCAAGTTTGATCAAACCTTCTATGTGAATGTGACTGCTAAATTACTTAATATTTTCCTCTCCTTTAAACATCGCAAGCCATTATATGTAATGCAATATGAAAAATGTTGTTTGTAAACCTTACAAGATTATGTATTTTTTTACACATTTTTATATACACAAACAAATGAAATAGCACTGTCTGTCTAATTAATTGATGTTTGAAAAGGCTAAACTAGGAAAATTAAATCATTCAATTCATTGGTCATTAATATGTTTTCAATACATACAGGCCTGTCAGTTTACAAATACAGATTGTGTGTATTTAGGTTAATTGTATTTAAATTCTCATACTTGTATTGTACATATGTTTATTTATTTATTTATTTATTTTTTTTATAAGTGTATGTGTTCCAGGTTTCTTCCCCTAATTAACAGTATCAAGCCTAACCTGAGACTACAAACATATATCCAAATTATTTTTTTTCTAACTCATTGACAAAGCAGCAGTTTTTAATAGAATGTAAGTATTGTATATTGAGGTACTTGTATCCTACTTAAATCAACCCAAATCACTACTTTAATGGTCTTAATGCTTGTGTGGTATTCTCAGGATCACTGATTCCTGTGCAAGTAATTGGGTAGGAGCCACAGAATAACTAGAGGTTCTCCTGAAAATGTTTTGCCGAGCAGAATCAGCAATTTTTAACCTCGACTGAGTGTGAAGCAGAGACTGCACACAATATGTCACACAGGGGAATAATCTTTAATTCTAATACACAAACATAGTCAAAGCTTAAAGACAAGCATATTTTAGCACATTTACTAGAGTGTGTTTTAAATCAAATTAATATTTCTCTAAATCATGTTCTGGACTGAGAAAACATGATATTATATAGGATAAACAACAATAACATTCTTCTCAGATGGCAGGTACCAGACAGTCATAGTCACTATGAAACAGGTGATATTTATCCACAGGACATCACCTGACTTGCCACTCAGAAAAAAGCACTGAGAGAAAAGGAAAGAAACGTGCATGTTTCATACAATACACACATGAAAGCTGAGTAGCCACCTTAAAATTAGTTTGGTATCCCAATTTCCAGTATAGGAATATCAAAATGCTTTTAATATATAACAAATGTGTGTATATTAAATATGGTTTTGCTCATTAAGGGATTTCTATAGAGAAAATATTAAGATAAATAATCTGTTTAGTGGCATCTCAGACAAAGATTCTTGTCAGAGGTTTATCTAGGAGCAATAATGCACTATTTGTTGCAGTAGAAATGACTGATTATAGTTAAGTATAATATGTTTTGTTTTTCTGACAGGGGTTCTATGTGTATTCATGACATTCTTGTTAACCAGATGTCAGAAGGTTGTAAGTATGTACTAATTCTTTTACTGAGGCAGAGGTTCCATACAGCAGTGTCTATCTTGTAAAAGCTTGTACCAGTTTGGTCTTTGTCCACTCCCTGGGGTGGAACAAGCCCATCTCAAGGGGGACTCATCTTGGTGTGATATGTAAAGAGAATAAATAGCACCAATAATCATATGGTTGAATGTATCTTTAACTGTATGAGTTAGAATTAAGTATTGAATATCGCAGATATATATATTTCATCCATTGCTTACTTCAAATAAGAAGTTATTATGCTTGTAATCGGTTCTGTATGGCTGCATCCAGAATGTGCATCCTGAGTGTGGTTCATGTCATAAGTACGTTGCATTTCCTAGAATAAACAACTGAAACTCTATTTCCAAGCCCTGTCTAGCTGCACAAGGTTTTTGGTGTGAACAGATGTTGTGCAAAGTAAAAGCTGTACTGCTTCTACACACACTTGCGATATAGATGTATTTACTTGTGTGGCACCACAATTTATAAGGCCTATTGTTTTTTGTTTCCAATAGTAACACAAATATATCGTGTACGCTATCATTTATACCAGCTTGATCCGTAGGTTCCTCAAGTTGATGTTGAAATATAGATTGAAGTATGGTGTAAAAACTTCATTTTCAAAAAGAAATATTCAAAAACTTCTTAGGACTAGTATTCCTTTCATAAATCTTTATCGCCCTCAATACTATTCATATCGAAGTCCAACTGTTTGTGATATCAGTAGCTTCCTCCTTTTCCCACAAAAACAATTTGTAGAGTGAAAGTCGTTTTAACTGATAAAACAATAATATCAAGGAGTGATGTTATAATGTTACAGAAGTTAAAGCACATATGTTAGTTAGCAGGGGTCAAATTCTGCCGGTACTGATACCGGTACTTATTTTTTAAGGCAGTACTAGTACCAGGACTTACTTGAGCTGTTCTACTTCACCCATACGCACGCGGCCGTTATGTACAGGATCACTCAGTTGGGAATGCCATGGCCTCGTCTAGGCGACTTAAGTTCTCTCTGTTGAACTTTGTCATCGTGTATTTACTGTTGGTTTTGGCTGTGAGCGCACTTGATTAATGACTTTTAGCTAAAAGTATTTCATTACATTATCAATTCTGTCATCAATCGATTATACTTACAGTAGTATACTTATATACATATATTAGGCAACACGTGCCAAATTATACAACGTTACCATCCGGCTCATACAGTACTTAGTTTTAAAGTGTTTTTTTTTGGGGGGGGGGGGTGATTATCGGAGGTTCTACCATCTTATCCTCACCTTCCACCTTGAAAAATGTTTTTCCGTCACAGACAATATAATTCACACATTTGTAATTTACTGAATGTATGACCACTGTAGGACGGTAAAAGTTTTTGCCGTGCAATTTAAAACCGAATTTGATTTGAGTGATAAATATTACACACGCGTGCCTAAAAGTCTAAACCTTTGTTGTTGGTTTTTTATCATCTTCTTAAAGTGTGCTGGTTGTCTGAAGTGAAAAATTGTAGCTCTTTACTATTATCGGTGGATAATATTATCATGCGAAGTAATTATATAAATTGATATTTTGCTCTTCCCTTCTATTTTTTGTTGTTGTCATTATTGAAAAATAAACAAGTTCACGACTACTATCTCAGCAACGTCAGAATTTATCGGAAATATCAAAGTCGGTTCGTTTTGTTCAGCAGCCGATTTTTTATTTATTTATTTATGATTCACTACAAATGGATTAATGGTGTGTGTTTAAATGTTTAGACATATTTTTTTTCTTTTATTTCTTTTTTCCGAGTTATCAGTTTTAATATTTTCCTACATAGATGGCAACGTTAGCGGAAATAACAATTTGGAGGTGTGTTGCTCGAGGTGCTGGACGAATGACCAAACCTGCAAGTGTTCTTCACAGGACTAAACACAGTTGTACAAGTTTCCCCAGGTAAGTGTTCTGGCACACACCGCTGCTGGTACTGTAGCTTCTTTTTTACTAGAACATTTCAATTCTTAAATATAAAACATTGAGGATGCTTCAGAGTTTTTGTAACCTATTTAACAGGTGGCGTTGACCTAGTGTAATTGGAGCTGGATGTTTTCATAAATGGTACAGAATAGTTAAATAGTTTTGCTTTTCACAAATATTCACTATTAACAAACGTAGGGTTTAGAATGATTTAGTTGTCCGGATATGACAGTTAGTAATAATATGATTAACGATATTAGGGGGGTATAATATTTTCATTGTCTGAGCATGGCATTAGTAATATGTTTAACAATATTAGGGTGTATAATGCTTTAACCAGTGGTGAGATTCAAATATTTTAACAACAGGTTCTCTCACTAGCAGCATGTACAAATATTAGATATTAAAAAAAGGAGGGGCCAGAAAGCCCCCCCCCCCCATCACTGAGAAAATAAAAATAGGCCGTCACGGATAGTGTTAAAGATTCTTTAGAAACTTTCAATTAAAAAAGTGTTTTATAATCTTTTATCTTAACAAAATTCAAATCTTTATTAATTTTGAAATATATTTTTTAACGTATTACGTATGGAAGAAAAAA
>NW_013666338.1:374944-379491 GCF_000517525.1 Limulus polyphemus | reverse complement strand
ACTGTCGGGATATGACAGTAGTAACGTGTTTAACGATATTAGATATTAGGGTGTATAATCTTTTTTATTTTTTTTTCTCGGGGCATGACAAAAGTAACCTAACGTATTGCTCTATTTAGCGAAGAGTGACAGTTAGGTTTAATGTGTTTAACGATATTATGGTTATAATGCTTTAGTTGTTGGAGAATGACAGTTAGTATAATGTGTGTAAAGATATAAAATTATAATCTTTAAAGATCATATCATACATTATTAAGATATATTTTCGTAACCCTAAGAAGCAATAATTAAAACATTTTATTGTTGAAAACATCAGTGAAAAGTATCAAGAATTTGATAGGTGGTAATGTACTGCGAACAAAAGCATAAGAGTAAGGTCATGTTTCGTCATTCATTGTGACAGTTATGTATTAGTTCTGCTGCTTGTCTATTCTGGGAACCTTAAAGTCATGATACTTCTAAAACAACAAGGAAAGTGTTTGAGGAATCGTCTGAATGTGTCATGTAAGCGTTGTGTGTTATATAGAACTTTTTTCTTTTTTTCTGGTGTTATCAATATTGTTACTTCTCTGGTCGTTTGTTAATTACTCGTAAAAATTCTTTCCGAAGAACTTCAGAGATACAAGTCCTTTCTCAAATAAAACTAGTTTATTCTTTATTAATACAACTTTGCAATACACTTAATTTCCACAGTCACCTTAAGTTAAACACACGCTATAATTTACAACGAACGATTCACGCATTTTACTTACTACCGCGCTTGACTCAATTGTCCGTCTATATTTTCAATCCCTCTGTCTGCTATACCATTCCGATTAATTGTCTGGCGCAATTATATACAAGAATAGAGGGCGCCTAGTAAATACTGGATTATTCGTGATGTTCCCCGATCTCTCTAGAACTCATTACGTGTTACCAGAGTCACGTGACTTCCGTTGTGTAACAATATATACTGCTGATTTTCAACTGTAGTTGCTTCGTCCTGTAAACCGTATTACTGATTGCTGGAACAGGATGATGGTAGATAGACCAGTAAGCATTATCCGGTTTATTAATTAGACTGCAGATTAAAGTAAACTGTGTCGAATCGTCTTTCCCAGATAATAACATTTATCTGAACTGATGTTTCCTTGAAAATTTAAATTAACCATTTAACTTAGTTGCTAATGTCAATTATTTTAAACTTTGTTGTTTTGTTTTTTAACTTGCAGTTATTTTAATTTCATTAACATGCCTTGGTACGTGAATATTTGACCAACTTATCTTTAAAACAAGATTTTTCCTTTTTGATTTTATTTCCGGCTGTCATAATCTCATGAGCACGAGTTAATTATGAAATAATAATCAAAATTCGTGGTCGAATGTTTGGTATAGAAATTGAATTTTATCCTTTAAAACGCAATTAAACTCTTAAGATGAGGTCAGTAAATTTCTTTCGGTAATGGTAAGAATATTAACCTTTCATTTATTGCCATGGCAGAACTTTCACGTGATAAGTGGCGTCTTGATCAGTTGATAGAGCCATGATGTACTTTTAGAACTCTATGGTATTTAGGACTCCCATTTAAAGCCTTGGCAACCGACTGTTGTATGTACTGACGTTGACAAGAAACTTAATGTGTTTATATTTTAATATAATTGAGTATCGAGTTCTAAGTGGTTTTGATAACATGTTTATCGTATCTTAAAAAAAAAAAAAAAAAACGTGCTGGCTTTGTTTTATTCCTTTCAAAATAATCTTTATGTGGCATTGTATACAAGTAAAGCTGAATTACAGCTTTGTGTGTGTACTTAACAGACATTGTTCAAACATGGTCGATGTTTGTTGTATAAATAAACAGGAGAATTGATTTGAGCGCGGGATTACAAGCAGAATTATATTTATTTTTGCACCGTTAATAAATCATAAGCATACTAGTTTAGTACAAATGTTATTTCTAGATGGGCATTACTGATTAATGTGCAAAGCAACTTCCTGATAAGCCATATTACCAATAGCATATATCACCAGACGACATGTTATTTTTATAATGAATGTTAAGAAAGTTGGACGTTTGCCAATATTTTCCCGAACGATTTAAAGTGTCATATTTGTTTAATCCGTAAGCTACTAAGAGGAAATATAAGTACGAAATGGATGAAAAAACCGGCCATTCTAAATACGTGTAAAAAATTAGTTGTATTTATTAATCACAGATAACTGAAAAATATGCCAAATTTTCCCCATGCATGCTAATAGTTCCATATTTCCATGAATTAAAATTTTAGCATATTTCATTTACAAACGCTGAAGATTACAAGTTATCTATTGCTAAAAATATGTTAGAGATTGATTAATTATTGGTGTCTTGTGCCAAAAAACATCGACTTGTTCTTACTGTATTTGGATGATTTGGTGAAACGTCATCAGCAAGTGACTGAGGATACAATACAATCGACTTTTTAAAACGAGTACCACAACAAACACAATCATAATTACAGTATAAACGCCGAAATCTAGCGAAGCATTTGAAACAAATACGCGATTTTTTAAAGAAAGCACGTAAATTGTATATATATATTTTGGATTCCTCCCAATTTGTTCATTTCGTATTCAAAATCAGAGGCATGTAAAATAAAATACCCAGAAGCGGAGCTAGGCGTAAATTGGAGTTAAGCATGAAGAAGGGGATTTCCTCCTCTAGCTGGTAGAGTCCACCCCCAGATAGTTTTAAAACTTAAACCTGAAATGACAAATTCTTTTTTTTTATCTGAGTGTATGATTTGTATAAGATTAACCATACAGGCAACATGAAGTATTAATTAACCATACAGGCAACATGAAGTATTGTAAAAAATTACATTTTGATCACTGGCATTTTGGAAAGAAAACAGTTACATTATGATTTTATAAAAAGAAAATTCGTATTTGGAATTTTCTATTATGCACTGGCGTACGTGGGTATGCCTAGCTATGCCCCTCATACTTAACTGTTGCCCCTCACAAGGCACTAACCAAGAGGCTTGTTGGAGGCAAAAGATAGACTGAAATGCTATTTTTAAACACCTCCGATTTTGAATCCGAAATTAACTCAGTAAGAGGAATATGGGGTTAAAAAACTACAATTTACATGATGTGAATCTTTATTATTATATCTTCCTTATATGAAGGAATTTTCAAAACCTCCCCACCCACATCTTTATTTATTTGATCATTTTTATGGAAGCATTTAATAAGAGATTGACAATCTGTAAGATGTGTAAAACGAAAACTTGAAACGTTTTTCGATAAAATAACTGTATGCAGAATTAGCATTTTTCAGATTGGTAAACTTAAATTGTCTTTGTAATTAATCAACGAAATAGCTAAAGTTATGTTGCTTTAATCTCAACACATTTTTCAAAAGTACTTGTAAATTAGTGTAATAAAATCTAAAAGTTTTCATATATTGTGGATTTGATTTAAAAAAGACTGAAGTGATGCATTCAGTTATATTTTAACTCTCAAACCTTAGGGCAGAAGTTCTTAATAGTTTTTAGTATTGTTTTGTCTCTGTTCGTTTGTTAATTTCCCGTAGAAATTCTTTCTGAGAAACTTCAGCGAATTCAAATTCAACAAAGTCTCTTAATTTTACGGGACGTATCTTCTTCTGTACTGGTCTCTGTCTCGTTGGCTTCTGCTTCACGTGAGGTTCATCTGCTTCATCGGGAATTGTCCTATTATCTATAATAGTCACATCAGTGGTAGTAACTTGATGAAGGGCTTCACTGTTTCCCTTCTCAAAACCGGGTAGAATTTCTTCTTCGACAGTGGCTTTTTCATGTGACAGGTCTTCAGAGGCGTCTTTTGTTCCATTAATCACTTAGTCTCAACTGAAATGTCCTGGACCGTGATAATGCCAAAGGCTGTTGGCATGCACCACCTTTGGCTTGCCTCGCCGACCACATTTTATTTGGAAAGTCACGTCTGAGAGACGATCCATTATGTCGTATGGACCTTCCCATGGAGAAGACAACTTGGAAGACTTCCCTTTGGTCTTCCTGGGATTATACAACCACACCTTATCTCCTGGTACAAAGCTGACTTCAGTATATCTCTTATCATAAGATAACTTCATCGAATCAGCAGACGTTTTTCAAGTTTGAATGCACTTGATGGTGAATATCATCCATCCTTTCCGATAACACTTTCACGAATTCTGACACATTTTCAGGCAACTCTTCATAAGATGGGCTTCCTGTTAACAGATCCACTGGCAACCGAAGTTCCCGACCAAACATCAACATTGCTGGAGTGAATCCGGTGGTTTCATGCTCTGCTGTCCTATAGGCCATCAACAGTGGAGGGAGTAAGACATCCCAGTCATCTTGGTGGCTATTACAAAACTTTGCCAATTCCTGTCCCAGTGTCCAGTTGTACTTTCCTACTATCCCATCAGACTGTGGGAGAAGTGGCATTCTGGTCTTTCGTATGCCAAACAACTTGCAGCATTCTTGGAACACAGCTGATTCGAAGTTACGGCCTTGATCTGAATGCAGTTCATATGGCATACCAAATCTGAAGAAGA
>NW_013666338.1:372572-374000 GCF_000517525.1 Limulus polyphemus | reverse complement strand
AAGAGGTCTGCATAATTCGCCAAGTTCTCTAACCTGAAGAGCCTGTGATGATGCCAAATGGACTATGCTCTTCTTATAGAGGTCAGTTAAATGTTCTGGAAGTGTATGCCCTTTCATTATAGTTGTATTTCTTGCTTTAACATTGACTGGCTTTACCTCCTGGCACACACCCAACAATGCCCCTTCCGTAAGTGTCTGCTCACATTCAGAGAAATTGGCCACTGTTATAGGTACTACTTGATGACCTGCCACAAATGACCTTCCAATCTTCAAATCTGCTGGACTGGATGGGTCTTCCACTGCTTCCACAAGCATTGGGCTTCCTTGGGGATGTTCTCTTATCCTACCCCAAATTATCTTTTCTGACATAGGGGGTATTGTAGTTGACTTAAGCGCTGTGACATTCAAATCAACAGATGCAGCAACACTTACTTGAATTTGGCCTTTGTTGTTTCCAATCATCATTTTATCGAAGTTAACTACACACTTCCTCGGTATATAATAGTCCAGTCTTAATATGCATTGGTCTTCAATGTCAGCCAAGTATACTTTCTGTCTGTTCTTCATGCCCATGAGCTCAATAGTTACCCACACTGGTCCCCAAAACCTTGCATAATGTCCTGTCACACCACAGAGCTTCCTTACAGTTTCTGGTACTCCTTTGTGATCCAGCATCTTGATACTCAAAAGGGTTTGCTGAGATACAGAATCTATGACAAAGTTGCACCTTTGGCCATCCAGCTTCCCTGTCACGTAGACACTGTGTGCTTGCCATTTTACACTTAGCTGTTGGAACTTTCACGATGGGGGTTGGTGGGTATCTCTCAGCACCAACCACTACTGGTTTCCCAAAGCTGACTTATTGGTATTATTATTCTAACACATGCTCCTCATATGTCCTTGCTCTCCGCAGTTCCAACAACCTTTCTGGGTAGCAGCCTTTCCTGCCATGGCATCTTCCCTGAGTTGAAGTTTCCAGCATTGAGCTTTCTTGTGCCCAGGTTTGTTACAGTGCCAGCAAAATCGCTCATACCTCTCTGAAAGCTGATCTTTTCTGGCCTTGAATCCTGATGACTGTACCAACTTTGGTACCTCGTTGCTGGAATAAACATAGAATTCGATTTCAAGAGCTCTGGCCATTGCATCCTGTGTGCTTGCTTTACTTGTATCTTCAGTTGTGGACTGTCCAAGGCATCTACAAACTGATCCCTCAGCAATAACTTGAGGAGATCAGGTGGCGCAGTTGGGTAGGCCTTGTGTGCCATACTTTCCAAATCCTGTGCCAGCTCTTGCAGGCTCTCCCCTTTAGCACGGACTCTAGTTCTAAACCTAGTCCTGTAGACTTTGGACTGATTTTGGGTTCCATACCTGAGTTCTAGAGCAGCTACCAGTGCTCTATAGTTGTGCCTGTCGTCTGCTGACAACTGT
>NW_013666338.1:369756-371584 GCF_000517525.1 Limulus polyphemus | reverse complement strand
CTCTATATGCTTCCCATGGTGCCTTCCTTCATACTAGATCACCCCCTATTGCTGACACTCGTGTCTGGAATGTGAATTCTGACAGGACTGAAGATGTCTGCATTAGGGTTTAGCTGCGGGGCCTGGAAGGGACTTCCTGTTGTCTGAGGCTGATTAGGTCGATGGCTAATATATCCTCCTTGTGTAAAAGACATTATATCATCCTTTAATGTATTTAATTCACTTTGAAATTTACTAATTTTTTCCATCTGTGTATGCAGGCTTTCTCTCAACTGTTTTCTTTCTTCTTGTTCATTTTTTTCTCCTCCAACCACTGTTTTTGTTTCTCTTCTATTTTTTTTTCTCGTTCTTCTTGTTTCTTTTCTTTTTCCTCCAACAACTGCTGTAATCTCTCTTGTTTATTTTGCTGTATGAGCTGCCACTGTTGCAGGTTTTCTTGCCACTTCTGTTGTCTCTCTTCTTGTTTCTTTTCTCGTTCTTCTTGTTTCTTTTCCTTTTCCACCAACAACTGCTGTAACCTCTCTTCTTGTTTCTTTTCTTTTTCCTCGAACAATTGCTGTAATCTCTTCTTGTTTATTTTATCATTCTTCTTGTTTCTTTTGCTGTTCTTTTTGTTTATTTTCTCGTTCTTCTTGTTTCTTTTGCTCTTCTTGTATTGCTGCCATCAAATCTGTTAAGCCGTAGTTTGATTTGCCACCTCTGGTTTCCATCTTCTTCTTTCTTTTTTTTTTCATCCCACTTCTGACACCAATTTGTTATGTCTCTATTCGTTTGTTAATTTCCCGCAGAAATTCTTTCCGAGAAACTTCAGTGATACAAGTTATTTCTTAATTAAAACTAGTTTATTCTTTCTCGATACAACTTTGCCATACACAGAATTTCCACAGTCAATACGTCTGCAATCTCGATAACAAAACACACACTTTATATACTGTCACTACTGCTCGCTTGACTCAATTATCTGTCTGTCTCCCCCTGTCTGCAATTATTCATCCCGTCACTTTATTTGCTGGCTTATATACTGTAAGAGCGCGTGTCTAGCAAATGCTAGGACGTTCGACAAGTTCCTCGATCTTTCTAGAACTCCAGCGCATGCTCCCAGCGTCGCGCGACTTCCGCTGTGGTAACAGTATCAAGCCTCACCTTACTCAAGATGTGAAATTTAGCTCTTCCCTTCCCATCCCTCTATAACGTTTGATGCACACATCCTGATTTATTCAAGTATTATTAATCGGAAAAATAAAACAAAAAATAAGTTATGTTCTCGGTGTTATTTGCTTCGTTTTGCCAGGTCGCCGAGCAGGACTTGGGTTCTTGTTAGAAATTGCCCCTTCTAATTTTAATTTGAAAGATGGTTAATATCCTTTACATGCTTAACAGTATATTAGGTTAGGTTAATAGTTTCATTATATATAACACTAAGAAATTGGAAAATAATGTTTGTTCAGAGTTTGGGGTTAATATGAATGTTTACTAGTTCAGCATTGTAAATAATTAACGTTATCAGTATGTAGGGAAACAATGACGAATCGGTAAAATAGTGTTACGACAGCGGAAGTCACGTGACTCTGGTGGCGTGTGCGAGGAGTTTCTCGAATGATCGTGAATTTCCTAGTTTGTTCGGGACACCCACTTTTTTAGTATATAAGCCCGGCAAATCAAGAATAGAGAGGCGGATAGATTGATAATTGAGTCAAGCGAACAGTAGGCACCATAAGTAAAGTGTGTGAATCACTGTGATATATAGCGTGTGTTATAAAGGTTGTTAAGTAAAGTGACTGTGGAAATTCTGTGTACTACAAAGTTATATCGAGAAAGAATAAGCTAG
>NW_013666338.1:353444-368997 GCF_000517525.1 Limulus polyphemus | reverse complement strand
TACATTCTACTGAACGTTTAAGAACTATTTAGTCACATTATTTATGGAAATTAGGTTTACAGTATTACATCATCACACATTTTTTTTTTACTTTTTTTTCCATTTTTAATGTTATAACAGTAGGAGTAAGAACACCCATGTCTCAAGATTCTGAAAGACTCATGTTTTTCTGAATCTAAAAATTATTCAGGATCACTGAAACTTATGTCTTACTGTCCACTATTTTCTATAATTTTTCACAAGTTTCAGAGACTGTGTGATAGGATCTGATTTGAATTTTCGTAAACACCAGCTGTAGAAAAGTTTTTTTTTAAAGAGTAGGAATTTCCATAAGTTCTATAAACTTAAATATATCCATGAGGCAGTTTCCCAAATTAACAATAAAAAATAATGGAAGGATTAACTCTAGTCACAAAAAAAATGTCATATTTGTCTGAATGTCTGCAATGAATTCATTTATGAAAAAGTACTTTAAATACTGCTGGGACATTTAACAAATTTGAAAGGCAACACTACTACTACTAGAAAGGACCACAAAAACCAGTAATATTACACTTTTGAAAACAACTTAGATCAACATTTGAAGTATCACTAAAAAGTCATGATGATACTCTTCTACCTGTGGCTCCTTTGTTGCTCAGCTATTAGTCAGTTGGCTTATAACACTAAAAATCTGGCTTTGATACCCACAGTGAGCAGAGAATAGATAGCCAGTTTTTGTAGCTCTGTAATTTATAAGAAACAAACTTCTTGTGAAGAAGACTTCTGTAATGCTCATCATTTTTCAAGTTTACATTTTAATTTCACCTTCTTCTAAGTTTTTGTTTTCTTTTAGGTTGTTGCATATTCTTCAACTTTCAGGCTCTCCAGATGAGATTGAATTGGAACTTTTTACAAGATTTTTTCTGTTGATGGGAAGAAAACCTTGTTAAAGATGTTTGGGTCACCTCATTTGGGCTTATAAACACTTTAATACACACAATTTCATTTAAAGCATGTTAAAAATATTAAATAAATTTTGCTTTTATGTATTTGATAAACAGCCAGTTATATTTTGTATGTTTTTAACAGAGCCATCTAGTTGCAGAAACTAAGGTGCACTGGACTTTGTGTATTAGGAAATACTTCATAATTATTCATAACATTTATGAGCAATGTTTTTAATTTGGGTATTAAATATGATGACCTAATAAAATTAAGTACAATTTTTCTGACACTGAATTTTCATTTATAATGTTGGTTCAAACTTTGCCTTTCTAATTTCTTAAAATGTTGATTATTTATCAATGTAGTAAAATATCTCTCTCTTTGTTTTTTTACATGGTGTGTGCAGTTTTCACACTTACAGAAAAAGAGTTAAACTTTATATTTGTTTGGTTTTAAATCCATAAAGTTTCACCCAGTTGATCATTGAGTATTGTTGATATTATAATGATTTCTCTGGGAAAGTAAAAGTGGGCTAAAATACTTAAATTGATTCTGAAAGTCTAAACAGATTATAAACTCATCCTGATAGTCTCAGTAGACTAATTAGAAGACAAACTTGAAAGATGAAACAAATTGATAGTGACTGATTATACAACTAAATGAATTGTAACATTCATCCTAACAGTCCAAACAGACTGATTAGAAAAACTAGAACTACAGAATTAATCCTGTCATTCCAGAGAGATTAAACAGATTGTAAAATTAATTGTGATAGTTCAAGCAGACTAATTACAAAGTGTAGACTAACTTGGAATTATCCTGAAATATAAACAGGCTACAAGATTCACTCGGATCTTTCTTGCTAAGTAGCATGTCCAAGTACACTATACATTTGCTCTGAAAACCTGAATGGACTAAAGTCACTCCATACTTCTGGCTATTTAGAATAACCAAAAACACTAAACTTATTCTAAACAATTAATAGATTAAGTAATTCTGAAATCTGAATGGACTGTAAAATGAAGACAGCACTCAAATGTATTCAGTGCAGTTTATGTCCAGATGTTGTTAATATTGATCCTTGAGTCTTGAAAAGTTATGTAGTGCAGTTTAGATCCTGATATTGTTAATACTGATCCTCGAGTCTTGAAAAGTAGTACAGTTTAAATCCAGGTGTTGTTGATACTGAACCTGGAATCTTGAAAAGTAGTACAGTTTAAATCCTGGTGTTGTTAATATTGATCCTCAAGTCTTGAAACTGTTAATTTTTGTTATTGAACTGTAATATAATTGTACAGTTTTACTGGGTATTATTGACACACATATAATTTTAAAATTAATGTGATTTTATAAGTATGTGTCATATAAATATAAGGAGAAATAAAAATATGTATTACTTATCAGACCTTTTTTGTATTGTTCATTGTTAAATAGGGTAACACTAAATATGTTAGGTGAAGTTGATGCTAGATATTTTTGTACTAAAATCAGCTACTCACCACAATTTTGTAACGTTAGACTATGTATATCTGTTGGGTGACTCTATTAACTATCAATGAAAGTTCACAAATCTCCAAGTTATCACTGGTGTATTTGTTCATGAGGAACTACTGAGTTTTTGTTGTCAATAACTGAGTGTAATCACACCCTCAGTCTGAATAAAGTGTGGTCCTGTCATAATTACAACCTCCTAGAGACATGCACAATGTATTATAAATGTTAATTTATTATTCCCATTTACCCGGTAACACAGTGGGGTAACTTTACGTTCATACTACGCTGAACTCTGGGGTTCAATTCCCCGTGGTAGATAAAGCAATGTGACTTTGCTCGTACACAAACAAACACCTCAGGGTTGGAAAATCCCAGTATGATATCAGGGCTGTTGATTGTTCAACAAGATAATTTTGATTGTACACGTTAGTAGATCTTAGACGTTTGTATTTATTGACGGCCTGTTATGACCAGGTGGCTAGGGCGCTCGACTCGAAATCTTAGAGCCGTGGGTTCGAATCCTCGTCGCACCAAATTTGTTTGCCATATCAGCCTTGGGGGCATTATAAGTGACGGTCAATCCCACTATTCGTTGGTAAAAGAATTGGTGGTGGGTGGTGATGACTAGCTGCCTTCCATCTAGTCTTACACTGCTAAATTAGGGACGGCTAGCGCAGATAGCCTTCGTGTAGCTTTGCGCGAAATTCAAAAACAAACCAAACTTGTATTTATTTAAAATGAAGAAGCCCACGATCATATAAGTCATTTTACCTGAAAAATAAAACTTATTATTTAAAAAATACGTTCCAGTATTCGACAAAGAGATCTGCAAACAGAAATCTAAAAAAAAAAAATCTCCAATGAAGGGTATTTATAATGTTAATTCTTTAAGAGATAGTGCTGTAGTCTTGCTCACAGATGTTGATAGCTATGTCAGTGATGCCTATTTAAAAATACTTGTATCGAATAGTAGATCCACGGCAATAATGGTTTCGGAATTACACATATTCTACCTTCAGTAAATATATGATAATAATGAAGGGGAAATCTTGATAGTTTCTAACAAAGGTGGCCTTAAACTTCATCCGACTCTCATGTTCTCACAACGAAACATCTCGGACTAGTGATAAAAGAAAGTCTACATATGGTTACGTCTCTGTATGTTTGTTTGTTAATTTTCCTGCAATACAAGTCCTTTCTTAAATAAAACTAGTTTATTCTTCCTCAATACAACTTTGCAATACACTTAATTTCCACAGTTACTTTAACTTCAACACACGCTATAATTCACAACAATTCACTTACTTTACTACCACGCTTGACTTAATTGTCCGTCTATATCTCTGCCTGTCAGCAACTATAGTTCCGATCTCCGTATCTGCTATCCTCGGTTCCCACCGACCGTAACTGCTATCCTCGGTTCTCCCTCTCTCCTTTGTCTAGCGCACTTATATACGATAATACTGCATGCGTAGCCTCTTCGAGAATCTTCTAGACACTCATCACGTGCTACCAGCGTCACTTCACTTCCGCTGTCGTAACACACTAGCGTTTTTCGCGAATCTTCTAGATACTCATTACTTGCTACCAATGTCATGATATTCTCGAAGGTTCTTGAATGCTCGAGTGTTTACTAGATGTGCGGTATTCTTGTATATAAGACCGCCAAGAAGTGACGGCAACAATGGATTGAATTGCAGACAGAGATAGAGACGGACAATTGAGTCAAGCGCATGGAAAATACCCTTGAAATATATTATTTTTGTCAAGATGCCATCAACTTTTGACGGTGAATCAAATATTCGGTGCAAATACCAAGCCTGACAGCGACACCTGTGAAGTCAGAGTAGAAAAACTTCAGAACGAAACAAAAATATTAAAACTGACAACCTGTATCACACGTTGTTTAGTGTTTAATTAGCATTAGTCCGGGTACACGCTAATCTATAACTTATTTTTAAAACAAATAACCTTCAGGTCTACAAAGGAATATCATGTTATGACTAACATTTTGACAGAAGAGATAAATTCTGAGATTGGATAGAGTTGATACAAGAGTGTCGGGAAAAATGTTCAATCTTCGCAAACCAGGAAATCCATAGTTTTTCTTTGGTAAGAAAAAAAAATTATTTAGCGTTACTTATGGTTTATATGGTACTTTGTTAACTATACAAACAATGCATTAAATATAAGCCTGGCTATGATTTTAAGGTCTAAGTTATTTTATACAAATTAATCCTATCTAGTGTACTTAATTGTGACTTTCACGCCAAAGTTGGATGATATGTGGCGCTATCTTAGAAACAGAAATGACGTCAAAATCGAATATTAATTTGTAGAGTTTGGGTTGTGTGGATAAAAACCAACTTTTAAATAATCAGTATTACACATTTAATGTTGTATATACAACTAAATTAAGTGCTAATTACTTAAACATAATTTAAAATGCTTATTGATATTTAAGTGCTTGCAATGTCGACTCGAATGTAAAATACATTATAAAAATAAACATATAATGACTTAATAGTTAATAAAGTATTATGAAGTAATTGTCGATTCGGTAATCTTCCATCGTGACGTTGATTTACTAAAACGTACTTGTAAATAATTGACACGTTTTGATAATCATAAATATTTTGTTATTTAGATCAGAGCTTCCCAAACTTTTTCAGCTTGCGGCACACTTTTAATGTACCAAATTTTTTAAGGTACACGTAAACAAGTCCGTGGGAGGCCTAGTGGCGCCCCCTGACAAAGACAGACAGAAATTACTGTTATACTTTGTATCAAATAGAAAATAAATCAAATTTTAAAAATGTATAAAATTGATTATAAATTTACATTACTAAACAAAAATTATTTAATAATAGCAAAAATTCCGCGGCACACAGTTTGGGAAGCACTAGTTTACATTACAGGCCGAGTACATTTTAGAATTTCAGAAATGTCTTTGAAAAAACAGTCACATGCCAAGAACAGTTCTAATGAACGTTTCGGAACTACACATACTCCATCTTCAGCAAACATGTGATGATAATTAATTATATAAAAATAGAATGAATAGTGTTAAGAAATTATAAAATAATATTAAAAAGTGAGAGACAGAGATTAGAATAAAGCAGGAGGGGAGGTGGGTGGGAAGAGTTGGAATTTCGGTATAAGCTTGGATTTTCATTCATAATATTGTTACGCCTCTGTGTTCGTTTGTTAATTTTCCGTAAAAATTCTTTCCGAAGAAACTTTAGCGATACAAGTCCTTTCTTAAATAAAACTAGTTTATTCTTTCTCAATACACTTAATTTCCACAGTCACGCTATAACTTAAACAAACGCTATAATTCACAACGAACGATTATGTAAAATATGTTCGATTAGTCTCTGACTAGTGAAATGTGTAATTTGCAATATGGGCTCTAGCAGCGATTGCAAAACACAGAATGTGATCGTAATACATACATGGACATTGCCCTGAAAGGGGTCGGAGCAAGTGCGGTTTACTCCGACCCTCGTGTAGTACTAACCATCAACATTCAAGGACAACCTATCATGGTACGGAAGGGAGGAAGAGGTCTCAGAGTACCTGACCCTCCTAGGTCACAAAGACCTAAATTCCGATCAGGAGATCAGGCAAAAAACTGACTAACATGGCCGGCTCATAATTTCACGTGTAACTCTTGTCCGTTGAGAAAGTATAATATGTAATAAAGAAAACAACACTCAGATTAAAGAATATGTACTGGTAGCGCGCCCTCAGGAAGCACGTGGGAATTAAGTGAGCCAGGAGTTGTTACTCTTCGCCTATTTTCAGGTCAAGGATAATTGTGGCTGCGTCGTCGTCAATATCAGTGATTTGTTAGGTATCACGTATTAAGAAACATTAACTTCTTAAATAGATAAAACATTGGCTTTGGGATCTAATATTTGATCAGCCTGTCTAGGATATTGGACTAACATCATTAATTAATTCTCTTATAATTTTGGAATTCTTCCTCGTTTTGAATATGGAGAATTGAGAAGCCTGTAAACCATTTTCAAATTTAGTCTTTAATTATAAAAAATGATAATCAAGTGTTAGTTTAAATTTTAAGATTGTGGAATCTTTTAACCATCATTGTGTTCATGGACATATTTTTATTTATTTATTTATGTTATTGTGCCGTACAAGATATTTTAAATCGAAATATAAATATTAATGCACGTTTGGCTAAACGTTTAATATGACATACATATTCATAACTCTTTTATGAGTTAACAAGATGTGTTCTGACCTTTAATTTTATTTTATTTTTAAGTTAGTTGTGCTGTCCTGATTATACAAAGTAATGCACCTACACGGACTTGGTCCTGGATAAACCTGCTAATTCAACATTTGTGTGTGTGTGTAATATATGAACATATATGGTAATTAAATACACTGAACATATAAATGGGCAAACAAGACCATGATACCTTAACAGTGAACTGTACTGATTCTAAGATTTTAGACTATAACACCTTAATAGTGTACTATAATGGCACTAGGGTTTTAAACTATAACATATTAATGGTGAACTGTAATGGCACTAGGGTTTTAGACAATAACACATTAATGGTGAACAGTACCAGCACTAGGGTTTTAAACTATAACATATTAATGGTGAACTGTAATGGCATTATGGTTTTAGACTATAACACATTAATGGTGAACAGTACCAGCACTAGGGGGTTGCAAAGAATGGACTACCCCAAGGCTTCTAATTACAAGGGGTCCCAAAAAACTTTCAATATTCATATTTTTAATGTATTAAATAATGTTTAATAGTTATTTTTGATAAGTTCTTAATTTTTTTAAGTGTATTGTAGTATTCTTAAATACTAATTTTTCTGAGATTAAAGGGTAAGGCCCATAAAACAGAAGATACAGTAAATACTTTACTACATAGTATGAGTTTATTTCTCCCTGATTCTGCAGGAGTTTTTCACAAAGAAAGAAACAATATACAAATTACAATCTTTATTTATAAGCACAATGAAAGTTTAAACAAGTGTTTGTAGCAGTTCATCATTAACTGGAGAAAGAGGGATAAATAATAAGTTTTTAAAAGTGAACGTTTATTCCAAGTTGAAGTTTAAACCTTAATCATTATTAAGTTGTTGAAAATTTACAGCAAAACTGTAGAAAAAAATCTCATGCTTGTATCTCAGCTAAGTCTAAGTCACAAATAAAAACTAACAAATCTTGAAGAGCTGCAAAATCTCTCTAAAATGGAGGAAATCTTTCTTAAACAAAAGCTAATCTAAAATGGAGGAAATCTTTCTTAAACAAAAGCTAATCTAAAATGGAGGAAATCTTTCTTAAACAAAAGCTAATCTAAAATGGAGGAAATCTTTCTTAAACTAAAGCTAATCTAAAATGGAGGAAATCTTTCTTAAACTAAAGCTAATCTAAAATGGAGGAAATCTTTCTTAAACTAAAGCTAATCTAAAGTGGAGGAAATCTTTCTTAAACAAAAGCTAATCTAGTTTCTAAAATGCTTGATAACCTTTTCCTAGTTTTATTAAAACTGTTCTCTTTAAAGTGTGTAATACATCGCATATTTAGTTTCATCTTTCATTATTATTATTTTCATGTAAATTTGGAATTACTTGTTTCTTGCAAATAGAGCTTGTAGATTAGGTATCATTATTCATTTATTTTTCTTTAACTACCTTCAGTAATAGAATAAAATCAAGCAAAATATGTTGTTCTTCAAATAATAATTTCGCAATCTTTTTTTTTTATTATTTTTATCAAATTGATTTTTTATAGTTTATCTTATACAAAACCTTCACAACAATAATAGCTGACTGTCCAGCTTACGATAGTAAATGCTGATTAATTCTGAAAATAAAATCTTAATAAATGTTTTCTAAAAAATTTTAGTAACAATGTATGTATGTATGAAGATTATTGATCCTTTTAATAGTATTTCACAAAAAACAGTAATTTTTGTTTATATTTGGTTCCTGATTAAAATTTTGACTTGTATATATATTTTTATTTTATGTTCAGATCTTCTTGATAAAGCCTTATAGATTGACCCATGCAAAAACTGGTTCTGAAAGAAATATTCCTACATGATCAAATGTCTGAATCTGTAGCTTGTTAATTGTAATAGCAAAGGAAATGATTTTTTTTGGTGAAGGGCAAATGTAGGAAGGTATAACTTATCTTAAAAAATGCTTAAGTTTTTTGACTAAATTTTTAAACATATCTTACCCAAGGTGAAAAACACCAATAATAATAATGTATTTTGGCGCTATCTGTTGGGTTAAAACATTTTTTTATTTTTTGATATATACTGTCATTGGTGTTTATTATGTAATATGATATTACCTCTAATTTAATCTATAATTGTTCAAATATTCTACAATTTCATTATAAATATGATAAAAATAAATATAATAAAAGATAATAACATTAAAATCCCAACTGGACTGTGATTTGAATGCAAGACTTCCACTTAATAGTTGAGTACTATAATCACTGTGACACCTAGTCTTTGTAATCAAATCTTAAGAAATAATTTAAACCCTAATGTAAATTATCATGATATTGTGATTTTTACTGATATTGTAATATCTTGCTCTAAACATGATGAGCTAATAATTAAAAAAAAATTATTGAAAATCCCCACTCAACAAGACATCTGCTTGAGACAAACCACTAAACCAATCTGAACATTACCAACAGAGAGCTGAGCATTACTGACAAAGGGAGCATTATGGACACAGAAGGAATTTTATTGTATATGATACCAAATTGAATTTTTTTTATCCCAGTTTAGAAATTGCTTGTTTTTGACCCTGGAGTTTAAGCATTTGGAAGAGGAAACATCGGAGAGCTTGTATATTTTAAAATAACTGGCATGATAAAACTTAACATATTTAAAAAAAGATATTGATTGTTGCAATTAAATGTCAAAGTAGTAGTTTTCAATGCAATTTAAAGCCCAATTTTAATATACTTGTATATGTTTAACGTTATTTTATAGTGTTACATTAATTTGTTTTTTATTTGTGACAGTGTTGAATATTAAAAATTTATTGTAGTTTTCTATCAAAGAATTTTAGACTAAATTAAAAGCTTTTAGGTACAGCAAAAAAATAATTCTGAAAAAAGAGAGTACTTCTTAGACAGGTGGTATAAAGAAATGTACTGTATCATCCTGTTGTCAAGAGCATATTATGTGAGATAAAATTTTATTTGAAGTAAGAAAGCATGTGTGAACACTGTTTTGGTATCACATATACTTAGTAGTGGAATGTGTAGGTTTTGAACTTGATTAATCATGAGTGACAGTTGTGGGGGGGGGGTCACAGTCTTCTAGAAGGGAGTATAAAAAGCACAAAAACTTAGTTGTTTCTTGTCCACGGTTCAAAATGCTAATACCGTAAATTATGATGTTACATTTCTCTATTAATCAGTTTTGAATGATTACTGTTTATAAACAGAATTTTTATTTGATCAATGGAAGAAATAACAGATGTGTGGACAATTTTTTCTAGTACCTCAGCTTGTCAAATCCAAGTTAGTTAGAAAACTTGAATTTTTAATGTCAGATATGGTTTTGTTTGAAAGCCTGACTTTACAAATTTTGTACTGAAAAAAAGATTAAAATGTCTAGCAATTTTCTGTTATATACAACATTTTGCTTTGATAAACTACACTACTAGGATGAAATGTTTTGCTCTGATTAAAAGAAGTAATTCAATATTGATACAAGTGTAAAACATTTTAAATAAATAAAAAAAAAAAGTAGGAATGGGCAGGATAACATTACAACACTTAGTGGTTTTTGACAAGGTGCAACCTCAAAGTGGGTGTGGCCATCATTCCACCCATTCTTACTTTGTGTGCTTTTTGTAACTTGGTAATGGTTCAAACTAAATGGAAGGTGTGTATAGCTAAATGTCTCTGTTGTAAACTTTGTTTCAGCAACAAAGTACAGATACATGTATGTAATCAAATTACCTGACCCTAAAGAAATGCATGACATCATAAGAGGAGTTTTTATGTCGGAACTTATACAGGAAGCTCCAATAGTCATACTTTGCTTATGGAAGACGTTATAGTTATTTGACTAGTAAGGGGTGGATCAACAGAATAGTATGAAAAACTGGTTTTTGAAATTTGTTGAGTATTTAGAAAGAGTTAGCTACTGATAAAGCTCATTTCAAGTCTATAATTGGATCAAAGCTTAAAGTAAAACCTGAAGTAGGAATGAACTGGACAGAATGATGCCCATATCTGCTTTGAGGCTGCACTGTGTCAAAAGCCACCAAGTGTTATAATGTTATCCTGCCCATTCCTACCATGTTTCCTAACATTTTGGTGCTCCCATTCTTCCTAATTTTTGTATTTAAAGATTTTTACACTTGTCTCATAGGTTTTTTGGTACAAAGTCTTGAGCTCTAGGCTTATCCTTCTTGTAGCTGTTCTTAGAGCTATCTCTCAGCATTTCCTGGGTTTTGCTGCTATCATTACTATAGTTTTTCTTCCATCTAGTGGCAGCCTTTTCTTTGGCTGCTTTAATGACTAAGGCTTGTTTCACATATTCAGCATTACTGTTTCTTACATTATCTCTATTCCTGCAGTAATGCTTTCTTTGTTGGGACAAAGACTTTTCAAGGTTATCAACATAAGATTTTCTCATTTTGTTTCATTAGAAGGCATATTTTAAAAATTGTATTGTTTCAAATACAACCTTAAATGTCAGTAGGTCACAATTAGTTAGAAAACAATGCAAAAGTAAATTATATAACTTATCATTCTTGTTTCAAGCCCAGAGTGTTTGAACAAAGCCATGTCAGACTTTGGTAGTGGTAGCATTTGTCTTCATGTAGGAGACTCTTATCTTGGGCACCAACTGCTATGATAGAATTGCTTTGTCCAACACAGGACCTCAAGTCAGATGTATAGAACTGAAAACTTTGCTTTCAAAGTTTAGATCATAGTTAGAACCTAGATCTAGAGAATCTACTTAGTCCATGTTTTGTTATCTAGCTGATACATCTGCAGACTGATCATTTAACACATGTGCATAAGCAATCTTTCACCAGCATGTAATACGAGGGGAGATTGTTACTTGGCAACTCGCAGAGCGTGCTTGTAATCTTAGAATATGGCTACTGGTGTATTGTCAGCATATTAGTAGTGTTGCAAAATGGTTATTGTTATTACTAAGGTTATAAGTAAAACTAAGATTAATGCTTTAAGCCATGGTAATGAAATTCAATCATGTGCATTTAGATTTGCATAATATTAGTCAATCGGTCAGTCAGATAGACAAATTTGTGGTTTTTATGAAATTTTTGTTTTTACTCTATACTGACTTTCTCAAGTGCTTTGGTGACTTGTTGCTCTGCAGTTGGTTTGTTTACTACTCAACAGTGTGTGTAAAGTACTTATAAAGTTTTGTTTACATACTTTTGCATGTTGGAGATTTTAATTCATATTGCACATCTGGCCCATTCCTACTATAAGTAATACCATACTTATGATAAGCCACTTTTGTCACTCAGATTCCCCTAAAACTGTCCTTGAAATTTAGAAGGTTTTTTTCCATACATGTATGCTTTTTTTTAATGGCAGTATTGGTGGTCAGGCTCATATAAAATGTCAAATCATTATCGTGAGGAATAGTTTTCTTAGATTAAGTTAAATTTCATATTCCGTGATTATAGGAACACTTAAATAATTTTTGATTTCACACAAAGCTTGAAGTATAAAGATTACTATTAAAGGTTTTGTTCTTTTATAGCAAAATTATTTTTTTAGTGTTTTAGGAGCTGTAAAAACCTGGCAAAGTGTAAGTTACTAATAATATGATAATAGATTAATTTGTTATATATCCAGCTCTTAAGTAGAACTTTTATAACAGTAAATTGTTATGCTTGTTTTTGTTTAGGTCTGTTTTGAACATTTTCATATCCTCTATTCAGAGTTTATTGTAATATTTTAAATTTGCAGTGCTATATTGTGTCATCCAAAATGGCTCAGACATGAATCTGTACTAGGCTGTTCCATTTGGTTAGATAAAAGAAAAATTCGTGATTTTAATACAAGTTCTCACAGAAGAAACAGAAAAAGTACACTAGCCTGGGTTGGTGTTGTAGGTGTTGGAGTGGCTTCAGCTCTTGCATTATATTATAGATCATATGTTGCTGAAGCAAAGAAAGATGCAGGTGAGTATTTCTTTGCAAACACTGTTTTTAGTAGATTTCAAGAGTTTTATGATAAACTCAAAGTGGGTTGAATAGAGATAATTTTACTTACTATTACAAATTTAATTAAAATATTTTCTCTTCATTGAAGAATTCTGTACCTAGAGTAATTAAAATGTCTGTGTACAGTTGTTTTATAATTAGACCTTCACAACCATATAAACAGAAATCAAAAACTGGATAATTTTTTCTTTAGGTTTTATATTGTTTGCTTGAACCTTTCAGACATTTGTATATATAATCTAGTTTATAACAATCCCTACAGTACTCTAGAAATAATTTTTTAATCAGTATGATAAGTTATGTTAAACAGAACATTTAATGCATAACATAACCCATCTTAATAATCTGTTTTGTATGAACCTGCTTGATGAAGCCATAATTGTGAAACATTAGTTTGATTAAATAAATTCCTAAAGTATTGAGGTAATTTTTGTTAATAGTATAGGTAACTTTTTCATGTGTTTACAGACTTAAAGATGCCTATGAATGAGTTATTATACACTTTTCAGATTTCATTCAAGCCTTTTTTACACCAAAATTTGGCGTATCTGTGCTGTTAAGAAAGAATTGTAACTTTTATTCTCTAATTGTATACTTTTAGCTTGGTGATGATAAAATATTTGGTAGTTAATGCAAGTATATCATTAAGGAGGTTACTAAAATAGCTTTTATTTTCTATTTAAAGAAGTTTATTGATCAAAGTTCTTAAATCTAGTATTTGTTGTAGTTTTTTCTTTAAGTGTCCAAAATTCCATTTTTTCTCCTAAGTTATAGATAAAAAAAAAAACCACAGGGTTTAAATATTATAAAGTTAATGGACTACACTTGATTTTTTTCTGAAATATTTGTTTGTGTAATAGTACTATTTTATGAGATACTGATAAGGTGTAGACATACCACAACTGATTGAGAATTAACTCAGTGAGAAACTGGTGATCCAGAACAAGAACATAATGGCAACTGAGGTCATTAAAATTAGGTATAATATACTAACGTTTGCCTAATGGTAATGAAAATAATCAATTAACAGCCTGGATCTTTAATAGATGTTCCTGCCATCCAAGGAAATACTGGAATTGTATTATTTTCAACAAGTCGTACACATTCTGAGCTAGATGAGTCTGAAACTAGGGCTGTGACTGCTGGAGAAGAGATTGTAGGGTTGCCTGAATACACCATGGAAGAAGTAGCTAAGCATGATTCTCTTCAGAACAGAATCTGGGTGTCCTACCATAGTGGAGTGTATGACATTACAGACTTTATCCCCTTACATCCAGGTGGAACTAAGATATTGATGGCAGCAGGGGGTTCTTTGGAACCATTTTGGGAAATGTATGCTGTCCACAAGAAAGATGAGGTTTGGTTTTGATTGTTTTACCTCAGAAGCTTAGTAAACCTATATTACCTAAGTATGTAGAAAAGTGATATGTAGTTTTAGGATGTTTATGAAAAAACAGCACAAGTGGTACAAGTGTAGATCATACCCGCCTTAGCTTTTACCAGTTAATCTGGAATTTATCTTGTATATCTTGAATCTCCAGTTCAAGCCAAATGTAAAAACAGCCAGATAACAGAGCAAAGTTAAGAGGTTTGTAGATGTTTATGTATTTTTCAAACAAAATGTTTTATTTTTTAGTTTAAATCTAATGAAAAGAAAATAAGTTAACAATATAATTATTGAATATTTTGTTTGACAGATTCTTGCTATGATGGAAGAGTACAGAATTGGAAATCTTCGGGCTGAAGATCGAGGTTATGCTACTGCTAATATGGCTGACCCTTATGCTGCAGAACCAAAACGACATCACATTTTTCAGCCAAGATCTATGAAACCTTTTAATGCTGAACCTCCATTAAGCTTACTTGTGGACAGTTTCATTACTCCAAAGTATACTTAATATATTTTCATTTTAGATGTTATTTAAGAACTAGGATAATATTTAATGTTAGATTTAAATATGGAAACACTACCCAGAAATTAGATTGCATATAGGGTTAAATATAGTTAATTTTTTCTTTTTTAATAATACAGTTTGTTACACCTGCATAGAATCAAATCCAGTAAAGTGTGAGACCCTTTATCAGGCAACTGAACTGTCAGGAAAAATTGTGAAGATTTCATAAAATGGAAAATTTGTGTTAATATACAGTAAACATATGTTTGATATGTGATTAAAATTATTTTAACCAGAATTTGGGTTTAATTGGTAAGTTATACTTTATAAAAACATAAACAACTTAGACTACACTTGGTGATGCTGTTGTGAAATTGAGTTAATCTTAGAACAGTGGGATAGGGCCACTTAATAACAAGAGATTGGGTAAAGATATCAGTTAAGAAATAATCATGAATCTTCAATGAACTAAGTCATGGTATTGAATGGAATAATGAGATTGGACACAAAGTGAAATATAAAATGAAATTACAACTGTCTTAAAAATGAACTATTGCATGTACAGGCTTCATTGGATCCCTGCTTGATCAGTAGCTGTACTTCTCTCTATTGCCATTCGCATGACAATAACTAACATGCTTGCTCTTAGACCCAGATTCATTCCTTCCACTGCCATTTCTTTGCTATAGGAAGTAATTTTGAAGTGGTCAGTCCATTGCCACAGCTAAACAATGTGACATACTATGTGTGCAAAGCACACACTGGTATACAAAGCATGCCATTTTTAGAGGGGTTTTGGGGCATGTCTCCCCAGAAAATGTTTGAAATATTAATGCTATGAGATTGAATCTTAAGCCATTTTAACTACAAAAACTGCATACACACAACATAATGTATTGAATTAAAACAAGCAAATTTTAATACACAAGTTGTAGCTTTACAAACCATGAAAAAGTGGTCAGGCCATGACCTGGCTGGCATTAATGCCTC
>NW_013666338.1:344429-352928 GCF_000517525.1 Limulus polyphemus | reverse complement strand
GTTACAATTTTAGTACTAGTTTTGGTGTAATTTTCAAGATCACTTTCTGCCTCCTCCTAGTACACTTACAGCCAGCATTTTTTACATCATGTGCTGCACTCTATACTGAAACAATGTTAAGAAATTATTTATAAAATTGTGTGTTTGACTAAATATTTCAGTCTGCATGATTCAATAAATTCTATCACAACAAAGTAAAATGCTGGGTAAACTAAGTTGATACTGTTATGGTATCTAAGCTACTTTCTGGGATTTTCATGTACTACAGATAATTTAATTTACTCATAAGCATTTTGATTTAATGCAATGGAAATATCTTGCATTATTTTTACTGAAAAACAACAAGTAAAACTATTTTCTCTCAGATATAGTGCAAAGTCCCTTATTTATCCTTTCATGAAAATACTCATTTTACCATGCCCTGGGGTATCAGGAGTTTTTAATCCATTTTATTATTTTATTTTTGATTACAGAAAATTTTCTCCTGAGTGCCCTGGATTTAGTGATTATTATTTTTTGAGTGGCTGTGCCTGGGTGCCCTGTAAAACTATGATATGTCTTTGGGCATATCATATTTGAGTTTAGGGCATGGCACAATAGATTAAAGTCTAATACCTGCAAAATATTTCAATGTTGAAATTTAAACATTCACAAATATTAATGAAACTAACTTACAGACCAATATCCACAGTTAAATTCAAATCACATTCAGTATTTCCATTCATATTTTGATCAGTAGTTATGTTCTTTGTGTAATTGTTCGATTTGTTTTATACAATACTCATGAAAGACTTCGTGTAATGTTCTTCTGTGCATGTGATACCATTTACATCTATTTATTTAGACATGTATGTTGCTATATACATTTATTTCCATTACACATTGTCAGAAACACTAATAACTTTCAATAGATTTCCTCCGGCTGTTGCTCAGATCAATTTGTAACTGTCTCGTGTTACTTTCCTGAGCTATTATTTGGTAGTTCGTCTGCTAAAGTGCTTCTGCCTATGAATCATAACATGCTACTGTTTCTTTTAAGGCATCATTAAGTGAATAATCACTAACAGAATTCGACTAAACTAAGACTTTTCAGCTAAAAATTCATAAGTCTGGATTAATATTTGTGCTGTTACTGTAATATATATATATATCAACACACACACTCCGAAGAAACACAGATCTCACACTGCTGTGGAGATGTTATATGTCTTTCAGGTGTATTGGGAAAATCTAGGAAGGATTATACAGTATTTCCTATAGATCTCTTGCTTTTCTGCTAGGTCAAGTGAATGACTCTCGCAAAACTTAGTTCTGCCTCAAAAAAATCCATTGGTAGCTTGGAAGACAAGGGACATAAAGTCCTTTCAACTGACTTCCCGAAATCTTAACTATTAATTTGTTCAAACTGTACATGCACTAGAAATTGCATGTACCAGCTCTAGCCATCCTAAACTGTATTAATTGAGCAGATATCATTTGATATTCTGTGGATATTTCTTATAGTAAAACTCTGCTCAATATCTGAGCAAGTAAGGGTCACAAAGCCCTTTTGGTCCAGTTAATTATAAGATAAGTAAACTATCCTATTGATACTTCCTTTCAATCATTGATTTCTTGATCAAGTTAATGTATTAGCTATGTAAGATATGGTTTAGTTCCAGACTTGTTGATTTGGAAGTTGGTAGAGGAATACCATAGACCGTCAGATCCGAGTCTTCTTCTTTTTTTTTTCTAGATCTGGCAATTCCTCATTTGACTTATCTTGAACAACCATATAGTAGTACTATTAACTCTTTCCTCCCCATATTCAGTGTCAAAGAGGAATAAACAGTGACTTGATGTATCCTTTGCTGTTCCTTTAAATGTTGGCTGTGTGATCTGTTTCACCCTGCTGATGGGTAACCATGATCTTGGCCATTATGCTCTTTCATGACTGCTCAGGCATCACCTTACTGAGATTTTCTCAGCATCATGATAACAGAATTGTGGTAGGTCCATACTCTAGGATGTCAGAATGACAAAGTGTGCTTGGCAGATCATTCATTGGGTCTGCTTGAATCCAGACTTCTTCATGTTACATGATTATCTTAGCAGTACATCTTCCTGCTCAAAGAGGCCTATCACTGCCCTGTGATTCACTTACTTTGCCATTTGGTGTCTACTGTCTCACCTGCTTGTGAGATAGCTTAGGTTGGCAGAAATCATCCTCCATTAACACTTCCAATTTCTCTCTCACGTTCTTTGGTGCCTTCAAATGGAGCTGAGATTTGGAATAATATGGCTTGTGTAATTCTGGTAGTCCTATACAGATTGCTCCAGCCAATTCCAGAATCAGTGGACATCACACCACTGCAATGATCCTCATTCATCCGTACTTACTTCCACTGAGGGTAATCCTCAGCGAAAGAGCATGGACAGCCATTCTGAGTGCACCAGGTATTGGCAACCTCTGAGTCATTAGTTAGAGCAAGATAATTGTCATGGACATTTGCAGCATTAGCAAAAGCCAGCTCTCTCTCTCTCTGATAACTTGGTGGAGAGATAGTTCAAAGTTCTTCTAGTTGTGCAAAATGCTATTTCATGGAACTTTATTCACACTAGAGTAGGAACAAAGGGTAGTACGCACTTCAGCAGAAATAGCAAATTCTGCAATATGATATTGTATGGTCACTGCACCAAAATTTGCTTTTTTGTTTCCATTCTGAGTTAGCCTTTTAACAATTAGATGAGACTGCTTTAACAAGTGATCCATTCAAGATACCAACTACTAAGTAATGCTATGTCTCTTAATAACTGAATCATAATATTGAATGGAATAACAAAACTAAACACACAGCAAAGCATGAAACAAATAATCTTTATTACAACAGAAGTATCTGCTTTTAATGGATTGATGGACTGACACCTTTACTGGACTCTCTCATTTAAACTCCTTGCTCTTCAAGATTGTGTCTTACAGCAAGGCAGAATTAAGGGGAAGGTTGGAGCCCCCTGACTAAGAGAAAAATATAAACTTGATGTCTCATTGAAAGACATGTTTGTAAATGTGTCACTATTGAAACAGCATATCTAATTGTTTCACAAACCTATTATTTTGTAACTTTTTATTAACAAGTTCTTAATACCTGTTTTTTTTTTCATAAATATTTGCTTAGCCATTTAACAAAAATTTTCCTTATCATTACTTTATATTTACTATAAATTTTAAAGTTAGTATTTTGTATATTATCTACCCATCACTTGTGTTTGTGTATTGTTAAAACTGTAGCTAAAAAATAATATTGAATTGTATTTGACTTATTTATAAAGTTAAGTTCTGAGGGATCTCCCTAATTCCTGGCCTGGCATGGCCAGGTGGTTAGGGCGCTCAACTCGCAATCGGAGGGTCGCGGGTTCGAATCCCCATCGCACCAAACATGCTTGCCCTTTCAGCCATGGTGGTGTTATAATGTGATGGTCAATCCCACTATTCAATGGTAAAAGAGTAGCCCAAGAGTTGGCAGTGGGTGGTGATGACTAGCTGCCTTTCCTCTAGTCTTACACTGCTAAATTAGGGATAGCTAGCAGAGATAGCCCTCGTGTAGCTTTGTGCGAAATTCAAACAAAAAAAACAAACAAACAAACCCTAATTCCTAAATGTGGCTTTTTACCAGATTGTTTAGACTGACTAAGTCACTGTTTATTTTAGATTGCAAGAAATGCCATATTTACCCAGAGCAACTAATGCTAACCCACATGACTGGTCATTCTCATTCTAGCATAAGTCAACATTCTTGCACGATGTGTAGTATAGCAGCAATATCCCCCTACACCCCAGGGGTGGGTAAACAGGTATTATCTACTAGAGAACAACAGAGGCAGCTAGAATGAAATTAGCTTCATGGCTTTCTTATTCATATGTTATGTGAAACATGTACAGAATAAATACTATAACGTTACAAAAAGATAGAAATGATAATATATTCATACACCACATTGGAAAGAAAAAAAATCTTTTCTTTTGTATCCTACTCCTACCATGGGTTCTTTCATGGTTAAAATTGTTTAGCAACAATTAATTCATATGTTTGAATATTCATTGTCACGATAGGTTAGATTTAAATTTTTCCAGGTCTTTCCTTATGTTACATATGTTTCACCTCCTTGACCCAATAAAATCATATGATAAAAGTTAAGACTTAACTGTTTCTGAGAATTTTGGTAGACTATGCAATAAGAAATTATTGACTGATGGATTATATTGAAACAACAATGAATTAAAATCCTAACTTGTTTTATGATCTGATGAAATCTAACTTTGTGGATAACTCTTCAGCTAGTTATCTGCTGCCCTTTTTAGCTGAAATACATAGAAGACTGTTTGATTTGTGTTTCAAAGAATATGTTGAAAAAGAAAGTGCAATATTTTGATTTACCTGCTTCTTTCAGTGAACTTTATTTCATAAGAAACCATCTCCCAGTACCAGAAGTCAATCCAGAGGAATATGAGTTGGAGATTTCAGGAATTGGCATCAAAAAGGAAGTGGTACTTACCTTGGAGGAATTGAAAACTAAATTTCCGAAACATACCATCACTACCACCATTCAGTGTGCTGGTAATAGACGTTCGGAAATTAACAAGGTGAGTGGCAAAGTTGGTGGATGCCAATAAAAACCCCCACATGATAAACTTGTCAGTCAGCATTTTTTTTTCCTGGAGTGCAGAAACTATTGCCCATCTGCGTTAGTAGGATTTGTTGTAAGTTTACTTCTACAACAGTATTTCATGGCAAGATTTTGTATCCTCAATATATCATTTAATGTGTTTTCAGGAAACACAATGCACAACGCATGATTCCTTAATCATATAAATTGTTGTAGTGTGTCATCAAGCTGGTTGATATTTTCAATGATCTTTTCAGTAGTTTCTCCTAAAGTTTTTTGAAACCCAGAATGCTCTTTTAGACCCAGAGTCATACCAATCATTGATGGTGCCCTGTGCGAGATATAAATTCTGTGCCCCTACTCATAAAAATCTAATCTGTTCTTGCCCTCAGATATGCAAACTTGCACTCCCTACTGATCTGTGTAGGTGCACTGCTTGCTATGGTCCTGTTTAGACCCAGTAGAGAACATTTACTAAAACATTGTTTACTGGAGTCTACTATAAGTATTAGTATATGCAAAAACTATAAATATCTAGGTAAAAGTAATAATGCATAGAAAATTTTTCCACAAATGCACATGTACTGTATAAAGCATTTTGTATATTTCTTTGAAAATAATACTCTCAGATTACAATGTACAACTGTAATACCTAGTTTCTGTATCACACTATCATGTCATAATGTTGAAGCAGTTCTTTCTCATTTTGTTCTGGTTACATTTCTGTCTTTGTGATTGTAGATTAAAAAAGTGAAGGGCCTAGACTGGGGTTCAGCTGCCATCAGCACTGCACAGTGGAGTGGAGCACGCCTGTTAGATGTTTTGAAGCATGCTGGTGCCGATGTTGAACATAAAGACATCAAACATATAGAGTTTGAAGGTTTAGACACTGATCCAGCTCATCAGCCATATGGAGCATCTGTTCCTGCTGAAAAGGTATTTCACTTTATACAAATTTCAACATGACTTTCAAACACCAAGCTGAGCTTGTCACTGTTAATGAAAACTGTATGTGTCTTGAACCAATTTCACTAAAGTTTACAAATATTATGCACAGTTTTCTTTACTGAGATTCACATTCTTTGTCATAGACTTTTATTTGTTTTCAGTTTCTGTATTCAGTCAGCAGCTTACACCCATTCTTAACAGTGTTGGATCAGTTAAACTTAAATCTTCATTTGCCACATATTCTATTATATTTCTGTAATTTCTTCCTGCCTGTATTGCACCGTGTGATGATATAGTTAATGGATATAAATATTAGTCTCTTGTAGAGACTTTAGAAGACTGTAGATATATTCTATTATGGGAGCAAGTAAAAATATAAACTTTGTATATGAAACTATTAGTAGTAAGAACTGCCATCAGTGGGATTAAGGGGGAATAAGGGAAGCAGTTGCCCTCTACATTGTGTTTCTATGGAATATAGTATACACACAACATTCACAGTAATTAATTCAGACTTTTCCTTTTTTGCTCCCCTTCCCCTACATTTTGGTCACAAATGCTGCTCATGGAAACTGCATACACAAATACAATGACCAAGTCTAGCTTTTGAGTATGTGATATTTCCCTGCATATTTGTTTAATGCTTAAGCAAATCCACTAGTTTACTTGCATTGCAAAGACAGTTGCAATACTTAATTAAAACAAAAGTCAAAGTAGGTAAAAAAAAAAAACAATTGACATTCTGTGGATTTGAGTATATGAGGAAAAAAAAAGATTTTTAATAAAATAATATTTTTTCAACACTTTAGGCACTTGATCCAAATGCTGATGTATTGTTGGCATATGAAATGAATGGAGAAGAAATACCCAGAGATCATGGATATCCTGTGCGAGCAATTGTGCCTGGTGTGGTCGGTGCTAGAAATGTTAAGTGGGTTGGAAGGGTGGTGTTGACTGATGAAGAAAGTCACAGCCATTGGCAACGGAGAGATTACAAAGGTGGGTTGTAGAATTCCACTTTTAGTGTGCTAGTACCTTCTTCACCAGTTTCTCTTGAAATAAAAAATACTTTTTTCTCTTTTCTCTCTCACTTTCGTAATTCACAGTATCTTTCTGGGAGTAATATTGTTACCAGTAACCCTAAATTAAATCAGAGAAGTAAATGACTTTTTATTTTAGCCATTGCTGCTTATTAGTCTCAATTGTTTTTAATTTCTGCTTTTTCCTTTTGTGTAGTTTACTGCACTATATAATATAGAAAAATTGAAGTAGTGCTGTTTGACCTGTGAACTCTGTTTTTTGTTATTGTTTTTTCAGAATTTTTGCACAAAGCTACAAAAGGGATATCTATGTATAGTCTGAGTAACTAAAATCTGTATTTCGAAGAGAATTTAATTGCTTTAATTACTCTAGTAAATACATTGTGGTGATCTTCATACAGATGATTTTTGTTTTATCTTGAGTTTAATCGCACTGTTTTCAGTATGTTGTAGTTGTTTCTTGAACTGGGGTTTTTCTTTTCCCTGCAATGCACTAAACAACTTTTAGTGCATAATTTCAGTTGAAGGTTTATTTTAACAAAGTGTATTTGAATTACCTTAAGATACTTCTTATTAGTATTTTCAACTAAACAGATCTATATTTTGATGAACTTGGAAAATATGATTTTTAGATATGTCCCCTTTTGTATGGTCTGGGTTCATTGCATCATGTACATTTAATTAATTCGTTTGTGGGAGTTATAGAGCAATAGTGCAGTAATTAGGAGCTGTTGTAACATTGAGCTAGGATCAGGTTATGCAGTGTAGTAAAATTTAGAATGTGAGGCAAGTAGTAAGCTTATGGGGAGTGTAATGAAACTACATGTAAGGCATAAAAAGAAAAAAGTTAAATCCTGTTTCTATGTGAATATTGATTTTCAGAGGAGTTATTGTAACAGATGTCCTGATCTAATTAGCTGTAGACGATGGAAAACAACTTTTTTCATGGAGCATCTGATATTCTGAAAGTTGCATTATTTCCAGTCTGTTTCCTATGGAATACCATGTAGTGAAAACAATGTTGGGAATTTATGTGGTTAGGATGATGCCAAAATTACTGAATGGACTTGTTGTCTGTCAACAAAACAATTGATAACTAAGATTTTTAAAGTAATACTATTGTATTTGTGTTTATATAATCATATTTTAGACCATAATTAATATTGGTGTCAGAGGTTTGTTATGCTTTGACATATAAAGAGGTACAGATACAAAGGTAACAGTAAATGAAGTTGTTTTCAGTAATAATTTTGGAATTGAAGAACAATTCTATCAAACTAAATATCAGTCATTTATTGCCTGTATTCTTGTGAATTATAGTTGCAATTCTGCTGATATTTTATTGACATGCTAAATAAATTGCTTAAAATTATGTGGGTATTAATTATAGGAATGAGGTTCATGTTGAAATGGTTTAATATAGAACGTTAAACAAAAATAAATGTTAAATAAACACGTTTCAATTTTCATTTATTCCAAAGATGCTATCTCATAGTTTTGTAATGGCTTGAGGTGAAGTTCTAATTAGGCTATATTTCTTCAGTTTTGGTATTTGATCTTATTCCAGTTTGGGAAGTTTTGATTATGCTAGTTTTGTAATGGCTTGAGGTGAAGTTCTAATTAGGCTGTATTTCTTCAGTTTTGGTATTTGATCTTATTCCAGTTTGGGAAGTTTTGATTATGCTAGTTTTGTAATGGCTTGAGGTGAAGTTCTAATTAGGCTGTATTTCTTCAGTTTTGGTATTTGATCTTATTCCAGTTTGGGAAGTTTTGATTATGCTTATTTTATTTTTGGATTAACAAGCTCAGAGTCTAATGTTTCAATTAACTGTATTGCTAGTAATGTAGGATAAAAAAAAAGGGGGGC
>NW_013666338.1:338848-344231 GCF_000517525.1 Limulus polyphemus | reverse complement strand
GGTTATTAACTAAGACTCAGAGTCTAATAGTTTCTAATTAACTGTATTGTCTAGTAATAGTAGGAGTAAAATAAAAAAAAAAAAGGGGGGCAAATCACATTAAAAACAAAACAAAAACAATAAAACCTAACACTTTTGATTAGTAGATCTATTATCATCAGTTAAAGTATAGTTGTTAAGATCCAGACTTTTATATAAAACTTTTTTTTATTAGGTTTCTCATCAAGTTGTGATTGGGATACGGCTGATTTTGATAAAGCCTACTCCATTCAAGAGCTGCCTGTTCAGTCAGCTATCTGTGTTCCATCAGATGGTGCTACTGTTTCAACTGTTAGTGGAGCTGTTAAGGCTAAAGGGTATGCATGGAGTGGAGGAGGTAGGAAGATCATTCGTGTTGATGTGTCTATTGACCAAGGTAAAACCTGGATCAATGCTAAGCTGAATCAAGATGACTCTTCCATTTACCGATCATGGGCCTGGACCTTGTGGGAGGTACTTAGTATTTCTTTATTTAGTAATATGTATATAAAGATTCTTGTTTTGTTTTACTAGGTCTCTAAAATTAGCTTAAAATTTGAATATATGAAATGTATTGAAAAAATGTTCAATTTTATATTTGCTCTGTTTCTAACATAATTTTAATATCTAAGTGCAATAAAGGTTCTGTGTTAGATAAATTATTATATCATTCAAGATTTTATGTTTAGATTTGTTCATTTCTGTTTTCAGTAAAATTGCATGTGTTCTCACACATCTCAGCAGTTTTAACATTTTTACCATTCATTTCTCAGTTATTATTTTTTAGTCTTTGAATTAGCTGCCAGTACGTATTACAATGTTCACACTTTTATCTACGGTCTATACTCTGTGTGTATGCAGAATGTTTAATCTCACATTTTTATGTTGTTGATCATAAGAGAACTTCATTAAGATTACAAATTTTGTATATATGTGTTTATTTGTTAAAAAATATACAAGATAGCTATGCATGATAAAAAAAAAATTAAAATTGACAATTCTCTTTATTTTATTTGATTCTGTATTAAAAGTATGCTTGTTTTGTTTCTGTATTAAAAGTATGCTTGTTTTGTGTCTGTATTAAAAGTGTGTTTTTGCACCATGCTATGACTGCTGTTCAGTTTTTTTTTACAGAATGTCTATTAACCAAGATAATGCTTGGATGAAGGTCCAACTCCATCAGGATGATTCTCCTTGTACCAATCTTGATTTTTATTTACAATTATATCTGTTTCACATTATCTATAAGGGTCAAATTCCTTTTTTTATTTTGTATGTGTGTATGTGTGTTCAAGTTTTTTTTTTTTTTCTCAAGTAGTTGTTTTCATATTATAGGCTGATATTCCACTTCCTGAGAACACTAAACCTGGGACACAAGTTGAGGTTATATGTAAGGCTGTGGATTCATCTTACAATGTTCAACCAGAAACGTTTGAACCACTCTGGAACATACGAGGAGTTTTAGCGACAGCATGGCACAGAGTCACTGTTACGATTGAGTGAAAAGTATAAGCTACAAGTGAAGTTCTTTTATCTGTTTAGCTAAAGCTTTAATTCTAACATGTTTGTCACAAGAGGGTACTATATCATATCAAAGTGCAATGTATGTAAAACTAACCATTATTTTAGGCTGTGGTGTAGATACTTGAAGTCCCTGATATAATGTCAAGAAACATTTACTGCCTTATTTGAAATTAAGAAGTTAGTTATAACCCTACACCCTGTTTTTAATTAGATAAAGCTTATATAATTGTAATATGAGGTAATTCAAAAGCAGTAACCACATAAAAATTGTACTTGAATTTTTCTACTCTTTTTAGAGTCAAGGGAATGATTTATAAGACTGTTTTATCATCCACACTAAAAGAGAATTTACTTATTTGTTATTAATGCATATTTTATTAAGATATCTTCAAAATACTGAAACATGTGATTTTTACTTTTGTACATGCACATTATGTGAGTTTTTGCCTGAAGCATCTGTCCCAAAACAAAGACTGTAAATGAAAATGTAATACAAAGTATTATATACCACAGCATTTGAAAATCAACATTTCTAAAGTACAAATTGATTTGTTTTTTAAATTTCCTCACTAATGTTAAATTAAAAGTGTTTATTTGAAAGGTAGTGAAATGCAGTGAGCCAGAATTTCTTTTCATTCATTAGTTCTGTCAGAAACTTGTAGTTGGCTATTGCCAATTAAATTTAATTTGGAACTCCTCCAGAACATTGTTTTTTACTTTTTAAGTAAACTTAAGGTTTCTGTTCATTGATGCATACAGTTCAACGTATACTATTTATGTTTCACCTTACTCTGTTTCTGGCATGCATTTCAAATATATTTGAGTTTTAAACTAGTTATAGTAAAATAAAAAGTACAAAAAGAGACAAAGTGATTATTTTATGTAGTTGAGTTCCTGTATTGATATTGAATGAATAGTCATAGTAAAATGCTGAAAATGGTGTTTCTTGTGGAGATTAATGTGTATGGAGATCCACATAACAAACACTATCTATACGATAATTGTGTATATGTTGTCATTCCACAGCTATGTATTTAACAAGCTCCCCAGTAGCACAGTGGTATGTCTGGATAATGCTAGAAACAGGGTTTCGATACCTGTGGTGAGCAGAGCACAGATAGCCCTTTGTGTAGCTTTGTGCATAATTCCAAACAAACAAACCATTTAACATAACTAGAATTATTAAAATAATTTCTTGTAATGAGGAATATCTATAAAAATATTGTCAATTAATACTTACCTCTTGTATATTTTTGTATATTTAATATTGTGAATGTGTTATCAGCAGTAAAAACTTTTTGATCTTGTTAGATAAATTTTATAATACAGTTAGAAAATCAAGTATCTCAGATGTCAGGTCAGAGATTGACTAGTATTAATTGTCAATGTTCAACCCTTTTACCAAGCCTAGATTGCTTTGTTTTTAAGATGAAATACCATAACATATATACTACTACTTTTATTTTGAATTTCTCAGCCCTGCTTATTTATGAGGGTAAAATAATATTCTCAACAGGATATACAAAATGTGGTGTTCATTTTTGTATGCTTAAGCACTCTATTATTATTACATATTATTGTATTTAGCTGTTTTTGTAGGGGGGGGGTCTAACCTCCCAAAAAAGAGCATGGAATGATAAAGTACACCAAAAGCAAATTACTGTAATTTTGAAAAATATGCTCTTGTATATCATTAGACACTATAACTATGGTACATTAATGTTTTTCAGGACATAGATGACAGGACATATGATAAACTTGCTTCTACTAGAGCGGTTTTTATAAGTAGAGTATTAAATATAGTTTTGAAAGTTAATATCTGTTGTACATTATTTAAATCAAATTGTATTTGATGTATAAAATGAGATTATAAAAAAAATTTTTTTGTAAGAAGTAAAAACCTGTATTTTCATTCTCACAATTGCAATGAAGATTCTGTATTGTATGTTGAAAGTTTGCTGTTGCTCATTTTGTTAAAAGTTTATAAAATTGACTCACTTTAAGAAATTAAAATATTCTCATAAAAGGGTTTTCTAGATAAAGCCAAGATGGCTAAAATCATGTTTGCAGTAATGTTTTTGAAAAATGTTATATATAATACCACTAAGTGCAATAATGAACTTAGTAACAAACTAAATTTGAAATTGATATAGAAGTGTATAGGTGAAAGTTGAGAAACTATTTGGTTATGAAAAATGCATGAATGAGATTATTATTTATATTCTTTGAACTAATGGTGTTGTAAAAGGTATTTTATTACACTTCTAAATTGTATTTTGCTCAAAAAATATTTAATAGGAAAGAAAGTGGTTGTGATTTTATTTCATAAAGGAATCGTATTGCTAAGCTCAATTTTTCTTATGAGCTTGTTTACCAATAGTTCAAACTTTTCAGAAGGTTTGCATTGTTCTTTTTACTCTTATTAATATGCTTGAAGTGAAATTATGAACACCTGTCCTAAGTGTGTGTAAAGAATTATCAGAGTTAAATCTCTTGAACTAGGCACATCATACATTTTGTAGTTACTGTAAGATTTTGGTACCTTGTCTAAGCCTTACTGAACAGTATGACTCAATTACATCAAATGAAACTACATGTGAAATATAAGTGTTTAAATGTGTATTTTATTTCTTTGTGTAAGTCAACAAAATAAAGTTTTGATAATGTTATTGTTTGTTTGTTTAATAGAAATTTCAGATAATTCAGCCAAAAATAAAAAGCATTTCACAAAAAAAAAATAGACAAATAAGACATATTGACTTAGAAGCTGTTAGGTAAGGCTGGAAAATATGGTTAGAAAGTGAGTTTCATACCGACCAAGTTCTCTTTATAGGGTTTTGTGTATTTAACACGTTTGAGCATTATGTTAAAAGCTGTACTTGAGATTCATCAGAACGAGGTCAAAGCATGTGTGGTAGGGTTTTGGTGCTTCTCAGTCAATAAGCAGGGGTGGTTCCAGCACTTTAATGTCCCTGTATGTAAGTGTGTGTGTGTGTATGCAGTATGAATTAATGAAATAATTGATGTGGAGTAGTGCAAGAAGTGATGGAAATGGATGGCCAGGAGACTTAAATTGGTGTTAAAAAAAATAGTGTCCTTCTTAAAATAGAACAAGACATGCCCGTTGGTCTTTAAAAAGGCAAAGTAAACAAAATAAATATTTACATTAAACCAGGAGGAAAATTACAAGCTGTCATGAGGCTCGTCATTGGACCTAAAGTCGTTTTTTTTTTAAGAGAACTTGGAACTAGTATCACTGGTGTTCATAAACCCCTGACGTTTACACATGTTTGTAGAGGACAAACCACAAGAGCAACACAAACACCTTCCTATTTCAAATTTAAAATGTGCTCAAATGATGACATTTACACTACTTTCTGGGATAGAGTCCAAACTACCGACAGTTCATTCTTGTCCATTTTCCAACCATAGTCCACAGATGATGATGCTGCAATTTTTGGATGCAGATTTCACCAACAGGTTTCTGCATCAAAACTGGAGTGTTTGGGGAGCTGTAGTAATTCATCTCGTGTAAAAAGCATACTCTGCACAGATAGTGATGATGAGGGCTGACGATACAGGTGACAAGAGAATATAACAATAGATATTGTCTCGGAAAATTCTTGTTCAAGCTTTATAGATGTTTTGGTAAATTATTAATTTTTGTTCGCCAAAGTGAAAACCATTCTCTCTTTGCGTAAAGTACTCGTGGAATCACAGTAAGTGAAGACATGATGTACGATAATCACTGGAAGCTAGTGCAGATCTAATTTATGAAAGGTCAATGATACTAGCTTTCTACATTTTTCATGCCATTAGCCATGTGTTTGTGTATATATAC
>NW_013666338.1:336897-337848 GCF_000517525.1 Limulus polyphemus | reverse complement strand
TTAACTTTTTTCCAGGTATATATATATTATATAAACACAATGGTGTGATCATCTCAGATATACAAAACACCACCAGTTTCGAAATATTATATCTTTTTATTTATATTGATATTGTCATGATGTAAAAAGACTATTTAGTTTAGATATTATTGATTAATATATTTTTGTGAGTGAATATTTTATTATTGTTTAGTTTTTGAGTTAAATAAGAGTTAAAAGCAGACGATTGTAGGAAGTTGTGTTTATAAGTCACTATGTTGAGATTATCGAACGTCGCGTGCAATACATTGACGTCGAGAATATAGAAGGCAGACAGACGATTAAGTGATAAAGATATAAATAGTGTGAGACGAGCGGAAGCAGCAGACAGACAGTAGCAGAAGAGAGTAAAATTACAACAAGGAAAAGTTCGGCGTGAAGTTAATTACCGTATAAGTGATAGGCCTAACGTTTAATACGTTAGAGTAAAACTAACAGTAGAAAAGAAGATAAGAAGAATAATTTATTCCATTGAAGCGTGATTCTAAAGTAATTGAATCAGCCTGAGTGCACTTTGATATAAGAAACAGACGATCTTCAGAAGAAAGAAGACCAAACGATTACGGGTACTAGCGCCGCAATTGTAAGTGAAACACACCCAGGATACTAGTGCGATAGTAACAGAGAAGATAGTTCGGCTTGTCAACTGAAATTCTAAAGTATCAGGGCGTCAAGAAATTAATGTCGCGTTTCGAAAAACTTTCATTAATCACTCCCCCCCTGAAAAAAAAACAAAACAACGTACATCACATATAATAGTTAAACGAACCGCCTAAATGTCACGTTAGTGTAGCCTTTATAATATGTAAAGTTTAGTATACTCTAATCCCTTTCAAATGATGGCACACGACGAGCCACACATTCGGCATGTATTGCTGTTTAAATATAAAAAAGGGGAAACAACGCTTCTGT
>NW_013666338.1:329193-336065 GCF_000517525.1 Limulus polyphemus | reverse complement strand
AAAGAGGACATCGACATGTCTTTTGCTTCAAAGCCAAGTGATTTCTTTAATCAGAGCATTAACAACCTTATTGTAAGATGGAAAATTATCACCGATAGGAATGGAGACTATTTCATTTAATAAATGTTTTGTCTTGGTATGTAAGCTGTTCGGGTTTTTTTCATGTAAAAAAAATGCGACATTAATTTCTTGACGACCTAATAATCCAATAGGCCTAAGTGGACTTTTGAAAAGAAGAATACACGATATAGTGTTTATGATATTCCTATAATCTCTAGTGTATGAAAAATTTGTTGTATATACGTTTAACTTGTTCAGAATATATGTATATGTATATTATTTGTGAAGAGCGTCTGTTTATTGAATGTATTGCTAACAAGTCACAGACACCTACTGTAGAAGAATCCTAAGCCAACAACATGTATATATTTATACTAATAAGAAATACAAGTAAAAGCATTTTATTTTGACACTTGGCGAAAAAGAAAGTATTATATATTTTTAATATTCTGACAGGTATATTGGATTGTTTGTTTTGAATTTCGCGCAACGCTACACGAGGGCTATCTGCGCTAGCCGTCCCTAATTTAGCAGTGTAAAACAAGAGGGAAGGCAGCTAGTCATCACCACCAACTCTTGGGCTATTCTTTTACCAACGAATAGTGGGATTGACCGTCACATTATAACGCCCCCACGGCTGAAAGGGCGAGCACGTTTGGTGTGACAGGGATTCGAACCCGCGACCCTCAGATTGCGAGTCGAGATCCCTAACCACTTGGCCATGCCGGTCATAATTTCTACCTAATACATAATTTCTAACAAAGCTGAAATGTATATAAAAACACGTACTTCTCAGTAAAAATATTATAAAAATTAATATGAATAATGATTATATATATTATATAAAATCCATAAACAATAAAAAAAAACTTATAAATAAAACTTAACTTAAAAACATAAGTTAATCCACAAGTTATTTGAATAAAATTCAAAATACTTCCAAATTTTTTAGTAAAAAACTTTCATAAAATAAACTTTTTTGTTGATTATCATAAAATGAAAATGGAAAAGAAATGAATCTTGTAATACATCATGGATAGTTAAGATACAATTGTAATAGTGTTCTGAGCATGTTAATAAACTCTGACTTGGGTTTCTAATATGAAACTTGTGTTGATTCGATATAAACCTTAAATTTTCGGTTTGGCCGATGTAACTTTCACCACATATTGTACATTTTAACATATTAATACAGTTTTTAGAACTGCAAGAGAAGGAAAGGTCTTATGACTTTAAACATAATAGTTCCAACTGTGTTTTTAATAATATTAGTACTGGTTATATAACCTAGATTACAGAATTGACAAGTTACACTAACTAATAATACCTTCTTGTCTATTTTTAGTATCATATTTATAACGTACGAAACTGTTCAAGTTTATAAGTTGTCTACAAGCTACAATAATATTGATATTACTTACGCTCTTCGTACAATGCTAGATGTACAAGAGACGATAATTAAATGCATAAAAAGACATGGTTTATCATACTGTTCCATCAGTAAGCCCACTAATCACTTACAAATGGAACAAAATGCAAATGATTTTATTAGATGAATAAAATTCAAAGAGTTTTATAAACAAGATCAAAATGATGATCAAAACGAATAATTTTAAGAAGTAAATCACGTTCTACACCAACAACCAGTATCTGTATTGAACTGGATGCATTATGTAATCAGATAAAAAATCTACCTTTAATTTCAACACAATATAAACATTGTATTAATACAGAGAATAATACTTTGTTTTATGGTACAATGGTTATGACACATTTAAGTGATAATACAACCTACATGAAACTTGAAAAATACTATGATAAAGACGTATTATAAAATATTAAATATTTTAGTTAAACATACGAGTGTTAATTTAATAAATGGGAAATATATTACTTAGGTAATTTTACTCCAATTACTAGTATATTTTGTTTTATCATAAATGTTTGCTTCAATTTAAATAATGGTTATGTATAACTTGCTGAATCTTCTTGTTGCCTTAGTAGACACATTGTTGCAAAGTGAAACATCCAATGGCGTAACTACCACGTATGCTTGTATGCTCAAGCGTCCACATCATTTTCACAATTTTGTTTAAGATATATAATATATATATTTAATGTATAAACATAAAATACAAAATTAATGTCTTCCCATTCGTTTATTCAAATTTTATTTCAGTATATCACTGATTATAACGACGATGCAGTAATAGCTAACACAAAATACTGAGAATATCTGATGAAAGCTAACACAAAATACTGAGAATATCCTATTTCATCAGAATTTACCAAAAGGTATATCTGTAAGGGTAGGAAATGCAGTATTAGATTATTAGGCGGCTCTAAGTCAACCTTATACCCGTATCTGGAGAGCATTATTGATCCACGGTTTCTATTTACGTCATGCGTGATAAAGTCACAACGCTGCTCTCTGTGAGTTTATGTGTATGTCCATTAGCGACATAACTCACTGGGCTAAAGTAAAGCAACATGAAATCGTTCGTGAAATTTTCTTGGTTTGTTTCGAAGAAAGAGATGTTCTTTTTTTTTAGAAGTAAGGGGATACTTGGGGCTGAGTGGTATAGTATATCAGGATTACAGTTTGTGCAATCTCGTGATGAACATTTTAAGTAATTAACGGTCTTAAATCATGATTTAATATTGTTACGACAGCGGAAGTCATGTGACGCTGAAAGCATACGCGCTGGAGTTTCTAGAAGGATCATGACTGTTCCTGGCAACTCTAGTCTTTTCTAAGCGACCTCTATTTTAGTATATAAGCCCGGCAAATAAAGCGGAGATATATAGGCAGATAGACGGATATAGAGACAGATAATTGAGTCAAGCGAGCGGTAGTGACCGTGAGTAAAGTGCGTGAATCGTTGTGAATTCTAGCGTGTGTTCAAGTTAAAGTAATTGCGGAAATTAAGTGTATTGCAAAGTTGTATTGAGAAAGAATAAACTAGTTTTATTTAAGAAAGGACTTATATCGCTGAAGTTCTTCGGAAAGAATTTTTACGGGAAATTAACAAACGAACGGAGACGTAACAATATAATCCCTTCACCATGATACAAATTTAATCCCACTCTTCTCATAGGGAATTTTATTTGATCGTTACATTATCATATTTAATAAAATGTTTTCATTTATGGCGTCAGCTGATCTTATATCTTCGTACAAAGTTTGATTTGGTCTCACTCTTCTCATAGGGGTAGGTGACCTTATTTGATTCCACCGTTCTCATGTATAATAAAAGGTCATTTCTTCCATTATGGCTTCATCTAATTGTATTATATTCATAAAAATAATTTGATCCCCCTACCCTCACACACAGCTTTAACTGTTTCCATTATCCACTTAAGAATACTCAGTTACCGGGTTCAGGCGTAATCTGATGTAGGTTTTTTTTTTTTTTTTTACTCGGGTCTAATCTGATTAAAATGATCTCTGTATAATCATATACATTATCATAATTTAGTATAATAATAATAGAAAAATATTCCACCAAGGGGTTAGAGGTACGTTTATGAACTTACAGCGCAAAAATCTGGGGTTCGACTCCCTGTAGTTTTGCGCAAAAATTAAAACAAAAACATTTACTGTATTAATTTAAATTTCTTGCGCATGTAACTACGATCTCAAACTTTCTCAAAAATACAAACTGTTTGGTCCTGTTTAAACGTGGTTGTGCTAACCCGTTGTTAAGTTTAAATAAATTCCATTACCATTTTATCCTGTGTGAAATGATTTGAATTATCCCTTTATCATGGTAGATTAGTCTGGTCTTTTATGGGCTACCATTTAGGTCAATACGTTGGGCGACCAGAAAAGTTCAGGTGTAAGGCGAAGACCTTTTCTTCTTTCAATATCATAGGATGCGTGATCGGGTTTAATGTAGATTTTTATTACAGCTGGTGGATTATATTAACTAGGTTACTATTCTTTGTAGAGAATTCGATTTAACTTACTTAGATATAGTCAGACCATGTCCATGAACAAAACCACACAGTGAAGGTTATTGCATTTAAAAAATCGCCCCTGTTTGACATGTAATACTGCTCGTATAAAAATGATGTAAAACCTAAGTTGGGTAACTTAACAATACATTTTGTTAGAGTTCAAGCAAACGTTGATTGAAGAAATATGTTTAACATTTTTTAAAAATAAAATTTCTGAGCTCACACGTGAAACTATTTTCATTTATGCTAGAAATAGGGAGTTAGACAACGTTGAAGTGTATCTAACAAGATACCATTTTATGCTTGGGGAGTTAGTTTGGCCCAGGTTATCATCCCCCCTACCACCTTAGTAATCACCTCAAGGCTACAATTAGAAGAAGTACAATGTTAAAATCATTTCACAATAAATAATGTATTAAAAATTACGGCCTAGCCCTAAATAAGACAACATGTTTCAGCGTTCTATGCCAACATCTTCAGGAGTAAAAGTTAAAGTTCGATCATGAATTATATAACTACATTAATAACTTGCATACCTGTAACACCATCTATGCTTAAACACAGAGATGAAATTCTGTCGGTATTGAGTATCGGAACTTATTTTTTAACGCGGTACTAGTACCGGGACTTATTTAAGCTGCTTCTTCGGATGCGCATGCGTTCCATTGTTCTGTCAGAAAGCATTTATTTATGGATATTCAAACTGTTGTTTATGTTTACACGTTGATTTTTTTTCTTTTTCAAAAAAACAGATCCATTTCACCCAGCCAAGTACCTCTATTTTTTTTTTAGGATATCACCCCTGCTTAAACACATCAAAGAGTTTATAAGACAGACAGCCAGTACTTTGTTTCTTCTAAACCTAGACCAACCTCTTTGTTCAGCACAATACTATTTTCCAATTTCTCTTGTTTCTCTGATATTTAGTTCACACTCCAATTCCACCTGATTTATCAGTTTAACATTATTCCAGTCTATAACATGGGATGTCTTTGCCAAATGTTCTGCTAACTCATTTACTTTATATTTTTCTACCACATTTTTTTTATGTTCCTTGAGCCTAAATTTCGTTTGCCAATTTAAACTCAACCAGAAACACAATAAAACATATCAACCTAGTTTCCTTCGGTTAGTGGTCAGTAATTGTTTACTATATCGCATGTATTTTTCTATGTAAAAATGATACTTTAAACTTAGCATAACTTAGATGATATTGGCTTGGATTTGGTTGAGTATCAGGGGTTGCATCGATAGGCGCTTTCCCCTCATGTGGAGCTGCCTTGCAGGAGGTGGAAAAGAGTTCGTTTAATTATGTTACCAGAGGCCTTCTGGCTGTATTCTGTCCCACTGATTCCACATCTTTTGCTTTTCCTAACTACATGCATGAAGTACTTTGTTTTCTAGCAGTCTCATTCCCTTTGAAGGTCCATGAAGATCTTTTATGGTTGCCTTAACAATGCAAAAGAGATCAATATTTCACCTGTAGGATTGTACCAGTTGTGATATAGGGGCTTCTCTCTGGAGCTTGTTAGATTCCTCGATGAGCTTTCCAGTGCATGGCCTGGCCATGCATACAAATGATGATCTTATCATGCAGTTGCTTTTTTTTCTGCCATCCATTTGGAGACCAACTACTTTGAATCTTACGCAACACAACCTACGAGTCAATCCCAAATATTATGTTGGTGGCACTGCCAATTTGTGGTCCATTATTTTCAGCGATCCAGAGGAAAACTTGCTTTATGGCATCCAGATCCATTATTGTGCTGCTTGAGGGAAGATTAAATAATCCATCAGCCCTTACTAAGAATGTTGGTGATCCACGAGACGATGAATGTCCAACAATCTTTCTCTCGCTATCTGTGGTGTAGGAATCATTTCTGACTATAATGAAAGTAATTGTCTATTGTAGTTTTCAATTAGGTGCTGACAGACTTAACCTGCTACACTCTCTGCCCAATCTCTAAATTTTCTGTTTAAACTGGAATCCAGAGATTCCAGTGATGACAGATTTTTTTTTCTAAAATGAGGGCGTCTGAGATCTGTTGGTGACACTGGTACCATTACGAAGTAAGTAATTTTAGTTAATCCCTGTTTAGAGGGATGTACATGTTACTTTTATAATAACCATCGTTAAATTATTAAATGTGAATAAAACTAGAAAAGTATTCAGAGTGTAGGAATCGAGTAGTTGTTGATCGAGTAAGGTTTTTCATTAACAGTTAGTGTTTTTGTAAGATAATCAGTAAAGTTAAAATTTCTGTTAAACGTTATTAGTTTAATAGGCCTACAATTTGCGTGAACATGAATGTAGCCTGTAACAAAAATTATTAAAGAAACTGGAGTTGGCATTATTTTTACCAAATAATCCAAAACAACCCGTCCAAAGATAGAAAGCGTTACAAATATATTTGGTAAGAAGAGGAAATAAGGTAGCTTAGTGCACATTAGAGTATAAGGACACTTAGTAAACTTAAGTTGGTGTATATATAGAGAGAGTACATTAGGGTGTTCTATCAACTTGCTTAGTAAACTTATAGGATATCGATAGCTCCTGACGAAGCTGTAATAGTGAAGTATTGAGCTAATAAAGTTACATTCTGGAGATATAGGTCGTGATTTTATTTTCAATAGAAATGCCTCGTAATAAACTACAGTTCGCGCTAAACAAAGTTAAGATTAATTAGTTATCTATTTGTATTTTCGTGACGTTTCACCTTATGACTTTTTCAAGAGGTGACCGTATTGAACATAACAGGATTCTTAGTAAAACTAACCGGTTGTTACGTTTCCGTTTTTTAATTAACTTATTCCGTAACTTCGTTTCAACGAAACTTTAACGACACAAGTCT
>NW_013666338.1:318443-328251 GCF_000517525.1 Limulus polyphemus | reverse complement strand
AAGTAGACACGTTACTAACAATATACATTCCAGTGGTTTCACTCTTACTAAACAGGTATTTAAACAATGATGGAAGCAATACACAGAAAACATTGTACTGTAGGCACTTGCGTCTGCCTGCCAAAATGGCAAAAAATATAGCCTATGCGTTTATTAAAAATACACCCATATAATTGTATATATATGTATGTGTGTGTGTGTGTTAAAAATGTCTTTTGTTTGGTGAAGTAGAACGGACTCAAAACCCATAGATATTACACCAATATAATGTTGTTTGTAGTTATATCTCGATTACTTTCGAGTTTCTATAAAGCTCAGTAACTGTTAATTTTTAAAGCTTTTGTAGATCTGTATTTAATTCGTTTATGGTTTTCAAATATATGAATGATACTTTCTTAACTTAGTAAAACATGTTGATTATTCTTATGGTAACTGTTGTTTTTGTTGGTTGACACCATTTTACATTGTTAAGAAATTAATACTTGTTTCTTACTGTAACTTTGTTAGTTTTTGTTTAAATAAAAGACAATTAACACAAACAAATTCACGTACAAAAGACTTTTAATAGCTACAATACGCATTATTACGTAGATTTAGTATAACAATATTATTACTGGAAGAACTTGGATTGCTCAACTAGTTATCAACAATAATAACACACGTCACATTATCTGCCTTTACTCAACACAGTCTGACTTTACTCAACTCATAGTATGCTAAGTATAATGTGAACGTTCCTAATATAATTCCAGTGGTGATAATGCTCGCAATCCGAAAACAGGAAGCCTTTATCACTAGGATGGTTGTAGTAAAGACAAAATAATGTTAGTACTATTGTTGCGTTAAGAATACGATAACCTAAATACAGGAGAAAGAATTGCTTTGAGGAATGGAAATGAACCATAACAAGGTGAAGAATATGTACTGAAGACAGGAGAAGTTAATCAATAAGAAAGTAACACTCTTACTATAATTGAATCAACTACAATTATATTCAAAACAGGAAAATCTAAACAACAGGGAATTAAATGTAATCGAAGGGGGATAACTTCAACATCGGGAGTGGAATTATTAAACAAAGGATAATTTAACATCACGAAGGAGATGGGGCAGGGGGAGGAACGAAAGTATAATAATCTTCAAAACAGGAATGTACTGAAGACATAATATTCTTCACACTAAGATAGCAGGTATCATGGGGAAGGGATACCTTTTTTCACCCACTTCTTGCCGAAGTATATATGACAATGACGTCATCATGAGGCTTCGTTTGCATCTAAAGTTGAATAATAGTCAAGTGTTTATTAAAAGAAGAATGACGTTTCGGGCTAGCGCTCTTCGTCAGATCGTACACTGTACAACAAAGGCGAAAGAGCACAATTCAAAGAACTTGCGTACGTAGTACTCTGAATGTTGAGCGTGAAAATTCTAAGCATCTATTACACAAAAATTACAAATCATGGAAAGATAAAACAAATAGCAACTAAAATTAAACAAAAAATGGAAAATATGAAATCTAACGAAAAGAAGATAATATTCCTTACAGTTAGATGTGTGTTCTTGATTAAAGTAATAACATGAGTGGTGTCCTTTATGTGTGACTGTTAATTCATAACAAATGGTAATAAAACTTCGTCAAGGTAACTAGAAATTTGCTCTGTAGGGCAGATACAATAGGTCGGCCCGGATAGAAAGTGGGAGCATCGATCATACCTTCAAATGTAGATGTTAATAGGTGGTTGAAGTCAGAAATTGGGTTGTCTTGAAGAGGGGTGTAGAAAGTACTGTTGTTGTCCAGTTCCAGTTATATATAAATCCTTGCGCCAAACTTTCTCTGCTGGTTTTATAATAATGTTGTCTCTTTGTCGCTGACTATTTAAAACTAATTGTTCATCGTAAAAGATATTTTTAGATTCACTCTTCAGATTTATATCTAATTCGTCGATTTCATTCCTACACTTACGAATGAAGTGTGATGAACTCACAGGAGGGTGGCATCCAAGAGGAATGTTTTGAAGAAACTTTAGAGAAGGGATCACAGGAAGGGGTAATTATAGAAGAACTCACAGGAGGGTGGCATCCAAGAGGAATGTTTTGAAGAAACTTTAGAGAAGGGATCACAGGAAGAGGTAATTGTAGAAGAACTCACGGAAGGGTGGCGTCCAAGAGAATTGTTTTGAAGAAACTTTAGAGAAGGGATCACAGAAAGGGGTAATTTTAGAAAAATTGGTTTCCGAGATTTTGGAAAAATACGTTTTCAGTCTTAGTCTGCGAAAAAAAAAGTTCGATATCTTCCATTGTGTAAAAGGCGTCGACACTACTTTTCATAGAGACAAACTTAAGTCCTTTATTAGGGATATTTCGTTCACTGGGCGAGAGTTCCAAATCACTAGGAATTGTGACAAACTGGATGATTCCATACATTTTTGAAATATTGGAAACGGAAGTGATAGTTCCTGTGGTTGTTGGCTTCAAGTGTAGAGATAGTGGTTGTATTCGATGTTTGAGACCTGCCCTGTAAAATTAAGAGGTTCTCAAATTGTTAGGTGAACATCTGAATCTAGGAAGTGCATATCTATCTGTAGGAGTTGTCGTAATAGGTTTGTAGGCCTATTTTTCCGTTGTTTTGTTTTCATTCTCTGAAGGTATATTGTGTAAAAATCTTGAAGGGTCATTATGAACATTCACATTGACAGCACTATTTAAAAGTGGTGGATTTGGTGTAAGCTTATGTATGGTTTTAAGGCTATTATCTCGTTGTAATGTTGTCATTTTCTTATCTTTTAAAGTTCTAATGTTAAGGTTTTAACGTGCAGCACATAAGGCGGCGTGATGAATGTTGCACTTCTTTATTGAAATTTTTCTAGCTGACAATTAATAGCGTGACTCGGTGATCGAACACGAGAACATGTAAACCATATTAAACTGCAGAACCAAGATACACCAATAGGCAAATATTTCACTATCAACAAACATACGGCTGAGGACTTTCCGATTCTTCGACTTATTAGTGCTCCAACAGACATTCACAAAAGAGAACGACTGAAAAGGAGATTAATACACAACTGGGGACCCTACAACCATCTGATTTCAATCAACGCTTTTCTTTCCTGTAGATTTCATATTTTCCATTTTTGTTTAAATTCTAGTTGCTATTTGTTTTATCTTTCTATGATTTGTAATTTTTATGGAATAGATGCTTAGAATTTTCACGCTCAACATTCAAAGTATAGTAATCTTGCTTAGAATTCTCACGTTCAATACTACACACATTAGTTCTTTGAATTATGCGCATGCGCCTTTGTTGTAAGGTGTACGATCTGACGAAGAGCGCTAACCCGAAACGTCATCCTTCTTTTAATAAATAACTTGTCGATTGTTCAACGTATTATCTAAATTTGTTATTTTCGTCGCCTGAGTAGTTTTAACTATATTATTCTGCCTGTAAATGAGGCTACATTTAACGTGATGAAAATTTCGTTTTAAACCGTTTTAAGTTGTTTATTACATATTGTGATTGTTTTGAACCAGCTCAGAAATCACTACGAATTCGTAAAATTAAAAGCATCGTAACTAAATAAATAATAAGCAGAACCTTATTTTTAAACATAATTTTTAGCTACTTTACATTATCAAATCTTTAAATATATATAGAAATAGCCTTTAGCGTCGTAGTTTTATTAGAAGATCGAACTTGCTAATGCTAAAATATTCTTAATAATAAAAATTAAAATATAACAAAAATCAAAGTTCGCGTATTTCATAGTTAGAATTATTTTTGGAAGTATAAACAAAATTTTTATTTTAAAGTACCTTTTATCAGTTACGACCAATTCTTTATTCCTACAGCACAGATGACCCACCGTGCAGCTTTGCGCTTAACAGCAAACAAAAAACTTTATTTCTAACCAACGCTACGAAGAACATTTTGTTTAACAATTTTGAAAAGTAATTTATAAGAGTTTCCGTTTTCTTCGATAAATTCCTTGTAACTAGGCTTCAAGACGTGATTTCCTAGACTTTGTCAAAAATGTGTAGTTTTATTGAAAACAAAAATTCGTATCTTTAGCTCGAGTGATAATTATGTGATACTGTTCGCCGTTTCTCTGTCAGAATCCTGAAAGACTCGTGAGACTATGATTGATGGTGTATACCAGTGTTTTCTAAACTTTAAATAGCGGCACCTCATCTAATTCACCAAAGTTTCCGTTGCGACCCCTACATATTAAAATATATTTCGCAAGTGATAACAGTAAAATCAACATTTCCTTTATCTGTTTTAAATAATTATATTTTAAATGAAAAAAAAATGCTTTTAAGGAGTGATTTAAAAAAAGCTTTGATAGCAAAGTGATAGTTTTGTTAGGATATCGTCGTCTTCAACTCTTCTGTTTCTTCCGTCGTTATTTTTGGGCTCTCCCGCCAAAAGGCCACCATCAGTACGCGCCCCACAGTTTGGAAAACACTGGTGTAGACTGTCAGTCATTCTTGAACTCTTATTTTAATTTAACTTAAAAACAAACTGTAAACTGTGTTAGCACCATATTCCAATGTTTGTATTTTCTATTCATCAATACAAGATACGTGATAGAAGGTAAACATTTGAAAATGTTTTTAAAGCTAATTAACAATAAAAATATTTCTAACGAGCGGTAACTTCCATTAGATGTCACCAGGTGATACGACAGTAGTAAATACCTATATGACTATGAATCTATATCAGGAGAAATGGTTGTAGATATGATATAATTAATTAGCTTCTAGGTGGCATAATACACTCCGGTAAATGAAAACTTTAGCCAAGACTGCTAAATAAATATTAAAATATGTAATTAAAAAGCAAAGTAATAGTACTTATTAAAAATAAAACGGTGAAATCACTAAACTTCCGTGACATTAGACGATTATAATTCGGAGCCTTCTTTTTATCAAAACTATTAGTTTTGTTTTTATATTATAATTACATTCAGTATTCGCTCATGTTACCGACGTCCTTAAATACGTGTACTGAACATGTGTATATTAGCAAGTGGAGTACCCGGATATGTCAGCGATAAGTTTAAAGATTTACAACGTTAAAAACCGGGGTTCGGTTCCTCGCAGTTGACAGAATGTAGATAGCCCATTCTTTAGCTTTGCTCTAAGAAACCAACAACAAAAGCAAGTGGAAATACTTCTACTGAGATTAAGTTTAATAGTTTCGTTTTGAGATTACTTACTTACTTAAAAGTTACAGCTTTTACAGTAAGGAATAATATTTTAAAAACAGGTACGACGTTTCGATAACCGGTGAAATCATTCTTTTGGTTACTTGAGAATGATCGCATCAGTGATCAAAACATCATACCTGTTGTAAAAACAATATACCGTGCTGTAAAAGCTATAACTTGTAATAAACTGAAATTGAGTTTGTTGTGGTAGTAAACGGGAGCCTTTGGTGGTATTATCTACTTGGATTTACATTTTGATAAAGGTATCACAAATTAAATACTAAAATCTTGATGAAGCAAAATATGATATACATGTTCATTTCTATTTAAAACAAGGCCTTTAATAATTTTATGAAAGAATCTTAAAATTTGTAATATCGTCGTTCGTTGCTATAGAAACCAACATATCACTGTCTTAATAGTTTAATATTACTGAGTACAAACGGCTGATGCAGAGAACTGAGACTTAGAGCAACGACGCTTGGAGTAAAGATTACTTTGATAGATTAATTCTTTTCCCATTTATATGACTGCCTGTTAATCAATACCACCCAAGTTAAAAATTAATAATTCTTGTTGTGTATCTGTTTGGCTTAGCAGATAAAGCAAAGTTACAGAAGTTAATGTAATGCAAAATACGAAACTAATGCAGTTACAGGTATGTTAAAGTTAAAAGAAAACTAGAAAAAATTATTTTATTAAATTAAGGTAAAAAACGTTTTAATATTTCTTCGTATGATATAAAGAATTTTTTGTGTTGTTATATTATATCTTTTTTTTATGCGCGGGGTCTCGTATTTCAAAAGGAAAATGAAACATTTTAAACTTTAGACACACAGAGTCAAGACAGAAACGAGCAATTCGGAACACCAGCAATCTCCAAGCTAAAAGTAAAATACACCCAAGCATTGACTTAAAAAGTGTAGTAAAATTAGCAGAAATTAGCTTCTTTAAGATCAATGTCCCATCTGAAAACATCAGGTTGCATTAACAAGTTACGGTTTAAACGCTGAACTAATATTTTTAACATACCTACGACTTCGAGCCGCAATGGCCAAATTAAGAGGAATGTCGTAAAAACAACATCTGCAGTATAACAATTATCAGATTACATTGTTTCTTCTGTCTGATTTCTCTCAGTCAACAGTATTTCAGGTCGTAATATGAGTAAGGTCTAGACGGTGTAGAATAACACACTAAGCATAAAAGGAAGTATTCTACAACTATTTCTCAGCCGTAAAATTATCTTAACTCCTAGAAGTTTGCCAAGTGAATTAATCCAGTAATAATTCCTTCTTGCTATTGTTTTAACAGCCAGTTCTAAAGAAAAAAACAGCCACGATAGTCCGACTTTCAAACTGTGATTATTTGTGCTCTACATATTTTTCCCAATCAGGAATAAGGATATTATATACTTCATGAGTGTAAAGCAAGTTTATGATTGAAAATCAGTTGTAGCACTGTTAACATTACCTGTTCAAGCACACAAACTGAAAAAAGAACAACAACAAAACACATTCTGGTCATAGTTTTGTTGTTGTCTATACATGCATGTATAATTAAAGTGTATTAGGGACTCAATGCATGGATATAAAGCCTATACAAGTAAGTACTAACTAGCTCCCTAGGTGTCGTGCTAAGTAGAGATACTGACTTGGCTAGCATAATTAACACTTCCAACTGTGATGATGCAAGTGGGATGGATAGGCTAAACGTCCAAGACGTGGTGGTCAGTGTGGTGAGAAAAACATTGGTCCTTATGAATAGAAACGTGTGGCTGACAACTTGCAGTTGAGCAGATACTCATGCACTTAGAGACAAACCACGCACCTATATACAAATTCCCATCAGTTTCTGGTATAGAGTTCTACGTGACCCAATAGTTCACTAACACAAGGAGCTGTGACAAATATTTTTCACCAACTGTCATGATTGCACTACACATTAAGACAAAAATATTATGAACAGTGCAGAACGGATTAGAGAATATTTTGCCAGGGATGTAACTTAATCAAACTGGGACTAGTAATACGGTAACAAAAGATTGCACTAAGAGCACCGTACTGCCGAATGAAGCTTGCATTAATAACAATACCGACGATCTTGTTAACACACTTCTTTTTAAAAAAAAAAACAACAACAACAAAAACAAAAAACATTACATTTCATTACAACAGAAACAGAATTCAAACGCCCAAGTTTTCAGATTTGTCTAGGCAAATATGAGCTTTCTCAAATTATAACGGTCTCAGGGAATGGTTACATAGAATTTTACGTTTTATGGTGAAAGAGTGATTTCAAAAATACCTTACAGCAAAGTATAAACATTGAATTCCCAATAACTGGCAGTCGGTTGCTTTTGTATGCCAAGGTAAGATAATACTTATAAAAATAACTTCGAAATGAACAAATATGTAGAACTTACTTGTTCTGCTCGTTTTATCAATGTTGGTTTCATATATACAGGAAAAAAAAAAGCAGGATAAGCTGTGGAACATTATTTGCATTAAAGCTGTGTGCATAATTTACGTTTTATTTGTTTACTTTTCAGACACCATGAAGTATTATGGGATGAAGATTTTACTATTTTTCTTTTCCTTCGTACATGTAAGACAGTAGACAACTACTGATGGAGCATGTTACCAACTAACTGTTAATTACTTACTAGCAGAGACCCACAAAACATATGCAGTTAAATTAGTATCTTTATTGCAACAGTACTACTTTAAACATAGGATTCTAGAAAAGTGCAAAAGACCTATAATCGCAGACATCCGAAATCTATAAATACACTTGTCTTAGGCCTAGCCTTAGTTATACCATTATTAAGTACGGCTTATCTGTATAAATAATACGCTTGTGTTTGTCTGTTCGGAACTTTACTCGCAAATTTCTCGATCAAACGCTACAAATATAATATCGTTAGAAAGGCCTTTGTACGAGGAGTACGGGTTGCATATTGGCTTTTAAGTTCAGAACCATGTTACCTGCTTTTTGCTTAGTTAATTTTTTAATGTAACGAGTATTGTATACGATGGCACAATGTCGTTGTCATCACGCGATGATTAGCTACGATTTCAACTTTAGTTTTTTATTTGCAAAGTATTTCACACAAACAACACTTAACCCACTAGTAATTTCCTTAAAAAGTTAACATTACACTAAGTACAATTTCTTTGGGCTTTCTCAACTTATTTAAGTCTAAAATACGCAGCGAAGTTCGTTCAAAACCACATGCTTATCACTTTATGAAAACGCGTGGAGACGTTTCTGCATAATCAACTAAGTTTGCCTTATTAAAACTTTACATTTACTTTATTTTGCAATAATTTAACTTTAGTTTGTTTCTTAGACTGCTATCAACACCTTTTAGCTACTGTTTACTTTAGTGCAGGTTTTATTCTTCGCTTTGTGAGCATCTTTCTGCAACTCGTATAACCATGTTATACACTAAAAGCTCAGAACTGTTTCATACTCTGTACACTATTATAAATACAATTAATATTATTTACTTTACATGTAGTTTCATTAAATAAGGTTGTGTATGTGTAGTGTTATTAAAAAAGGTTGCGTCTACTTGAGTTTGTTTGTCTGACCGCATAAAATATTTTCAAATAGATCAGGATTTATCGATCTAAAACATAATGCCTACAAGAAAGTGTAGCTTAAATGGCGTGCGTGAAAATGATAGAATAAGGAAAATTCAAGCGAAAGGCATGAAAACTACCGAATACGTTTTGTAGGTCGTGGCTAGTGTTCAATAAAGAGATAAATTAACACTGTAACTTGTGTACATTTTTTTTTTTTGCTTTAACTTAGTTAGAGCTAAACTTTACGTACCTAATTATAAATAAATAAGCTTATAATGTTATTCTACAACCTAACGTTAGACCTTTTATTAAACGCTTTGTTAAACTTTTAATAGGTTGTTGTACAAAATGTCTACTAAAGTATATTTACACCTGTCTTTTGTATACATTCGTTGAAATGAAATACACGTGCATTTTCAGGACATACAAAAACTAAGTATTATTATAATAGATTTTTTGTCTGCTTATACATTATACGCTTTAAATGTTGACAATTATGATTATAGCTTCAATCTAAAACTATATACACATCTATGTATAGAACATAATTAAAAACACCACCAACAACATAACTAAATAGTTAATAATTTCCCAAATAAATTAACCTATATTGAACTGTCATAAAAATATCATATCATTTGCTTTCAAGACTGAACTCTTGCTTTATGTTACTATGGAATAGAAAGGTATGAGGAAAAACAAATGTTTGGACTCAATGAGGATGAAAATTATTATGAAATTAACTTTATTCTTGTTGCTGTGCTAGGCCTAATCCTATCAGCTACAAGTCCCCCCCCCCTTTTTGTTTTTCGAGAGCTGCGAACCTTTTCGGGACAAACGAAGTTTTCACTGATGTACGGTACAGCAGGTTTTAAACAATGTAAGTTACATATAACTGTAGTTCATGATGTTTTAAACAATGTAAGTTACATATAACTGTAGTTCATGATGTTTTAAACAATGTAAGTTACATATAACTGTAGTTCATGATGTTTTAAACAATGTAAG
>NW_013666338.1:305052-317494 GCF_000517525.1 Limulus polyphemus | reverse complement strand
CACTTGAAAAAAACACGGGGGTGCTTAACTTTTTTCCAGGTGTATATTTTAAATAGTTTCTTGATTCTAATTTCTTAATATTAAAAAAAACATCCCTACCAACTGGCTCAATATATATTTCAAATTATATTTGAAAATTACAGTTCTAAAAAATCCTTTAATAGCGCTTTGCAGAACCCTGTTTCATAAAATGTGCCTTAGTGATCTTACTGTTCTGGTCAAACATCAAGATTTATTAAAAGACTGCTTTGATTCGGCATCTAAGTGTCTTTATTCTCGTGTATTCAACTTAGCTTCAGAATGAAATGAAAATAAAAGGTGCACCAAGTAACTGATAGCAAAGCTGACGATTTTTTTAGAGACACTTAAGGTCCCCTGTAGTTTGTGAATATTTATTAATTTAACTCTGTATCCTTGTATCTTATTTTAACAGTTATCAAGTAAAACACAAAACAGGCCTGCTGACCCTTGACGATAGCACTGCTCTCTTGTTTAACAAGCAAAGAACTATATATTGTTGTTGTTTGTTGAGTTTCGTGCAAAGCTACTCTAGGGCTATCTGCACTAGCCGTCCACAATTTTTAAGTAATAGATCAGAGGGAAGGCAGCTAGTCAACACCGTCCACCGCCAACTCGTGGGGTACTGTAATCGATTAGCGGGATTTGACCGTAACTCTTATTAGGGTCCTACGGACCGAAAGTGCGGAACATAATTTTTGTTTTGTCGGTAACAGGCGCGAAATCTTGGATCCACAGCCTGACACGCTCGGGCCAGAAATAGATATAAATTACTGTTTTCCTATCACACCCTTTTTGCCACATCGATCGTGAAATGATTGATGAGTTAGAAAGCTGACTAGTAAGTAAGATAAATCTACTTTGGTCGAAAAACAAGACGTTTTTGTAAAAATAATTTCGTTGATGGGCAAATAACACGTTGTTAAAAAACAAAGATAACTAAGATACTTTGACGTTTTCTCTTGGGTTGTGCATGAATACTCGGCCCAAATCATCTATAAAAGAAAACGTAATAATATATATGAATCAAAATGTTCTTAATCCGATAAATTATGATATTTATGTGGGTTATGTGTATGTAAATACATGATCAGATTATGTTCATTCAAACGGCTGAATACGGCCATACATGAAGAACAACAAGAAATTTGTTAAATGTTATTTTATTCTTTTTATGATTTAATAGAAGCTTCATATGTTACGAAGTTAAGTTAGACTATAGTTTAAAACTATTGAAAAATTATAACTTCAAAATTAAATTACACATATCTTATGTCCAGTTCCATTCTATTCTATCAACTGTCCTAAAGCAGTATAAATATGTCGAAGGTCAGTGGTTACTATAACATACTGAGTGCTAAGTTTTTAAGTGCATTTGATTACAGCTGCACTTACTGAGCTTATGATTTCAAAAATCAATGTAAAATGTGTTGTATACTTTAAAAAGATTTTTGTACAATTACATTTTTGACAGTGGTAGAAGTGGGACTATTTTCGCAACAGAAGCAGCAGTGAAACTATACCCGCAACAATGACATCACGTATAGAAACGTTGAATTATTTTATCAAACCGACGTGTTTTCTAACATCATGAACGTACGGAGGGTTGAGCGTGCTAGTGGGCTTCACTAATGATCGAACATTGCACATGTTAGTGTAGTTGTACTTGATGGAAATTGTGAACACGAATCGACAAGAAAAGCAAAGCAAAAAGTGTATTCGCCATTACAGCCAAATAAAGTTTAAATAGCTTAGTGTAACGTATGGAGAGTTCAATCTCCGTCTATTCACACGGGTCTACTGCGTATATTAACTCTTGATTGAATGGAACCTTAATAAAGTAAGTCAGATTGTGTGTTATAATGTTCTCGCTCCCAAATAGAAAGAATAAAATATATATAATAACATTCTAAACATCATGGAAGAACATGCATAGTTTAAGTACTTGGGTGTACTTTCTATAAGGTACAGGTGTCCACATCTACGTTTTTATACAACAACAAACACTATTCACTAGTTTTATATGCTACATCTTTTATCTTCTATACTTGAACCTCTGGGGATTGAGAGGAGGAGAGGAAAAGGTACTTGGTAACGTATGCTCCATGGTTGCTGCTTTATTATCTTGACGACACCTTAAGCTTAGCCGCGAGAATACGAATCTGACAGGTGTAACACCTTTAGTATTGGAATTGCATGTCCATCCCTGGAGACTGTGTTTGAGGATAGCTTTGGGGGTACTGTGGTGGAAGTTGCTTCAACAGTTCTTGTCGCTGATAATGAAAAACCGTCTCCTTGTAGACAAACCACAAGCTAGAAGCCCATAACAGGCAGTTTGCAAAACCGAAGATCTGAAAGGTAGTAAAATACAAACCTAGAACGGAAGATTGTCACAGACTAAATCTAAAACCTTCACGACCAGGAAATACAGTTGGTGAGTAAAATCTTTTAGCGTACTTACCCAGTTCTTTAGAACTTAAAGGAGTGCATATAACACCTTCAGTACCTGGAAATACAGTTAGTGAGTAAAATCTTTTGGGGGTACTTACCTAGTTCTTTAGAACTTAAAGGAGTGCATATAACACCTTCAGTACCTGGAAATACAGTTAGTGAGTAAAATCTTTTAGCGTACTTACCCAGTTCTTTAGAACTTAAAGGAGTGCATATAACATCTTCAGTACCTGGAAATACAGTTGGTGAGTAAAATCTTTTGGGGGTACTTACCTAGTTCTTTAGAACTTAAAGGAGTGCATATAACACCTTCAGTACCTGGAAATACATTTAATGAGTAAAATATTCTGGAATACTTACCTAACACATCTATTACCAGGAGAATCAGATGCTAAAGGTGTTCATATAGCGATTCAGAATATGTATATTATGGTTTGTGAAATACAACTTATTTAAATATGGTTTAGTTAGAACATTTTACGTTAGACTGTACTTTTAATTTTTTTTTTTGGAACATGTGGAAAAGAGATTTTAGGTATACATAAGATTTAAAAAACATTTATCACGTGGCATGTGCGAAAGCCCAAACATAAAACACAGACTTTGTGAACTTACAGGAAAAAAAAATCAACCAAAAAGCGCCATCTATCTTTGCAGACAATAATATTTTGTTAAGATTACTCAGAAATTAATTTGTTGCCTTATTGCTGTCGAGTTTTGTATCCACCCAACATATTACGGTATTCTGTGGTGATGAAAGGTATTATAAGTATCCTTTTCTGTAAACGGTGGAAAAATTGTTCAGAAAGTCGACTTACCAAGGACACGTTTAATGTCGCATAGTTTCCTTCAAACGTGGTTTCACATGTCGCGAGTGTGCTGCAAACTTCCAAGTTCTTAGCCAAAGTGACTGGACTGGTGTAATACTTCATGTCACTTACTCCCTGAGCCCAAGCACTCGACCCAGCTAACCAGAAGATGGTCAGTATTCCGGTGATACCAAGATCCTGTAATAATCAGGATTAGCCAAACAATATCCATAAGATTAAAACAGGACCTAATCCTTGTAATCTATAAAATACATTATATATACAAATATATCTCTCTTTATTTTCGTTTTTAGGAAGCTTTATATAACAACGTGAGTGACTGGCCAATGTGACGTGAATAATAGTTGAGTTTCAGATATTTGATAAACTATTCAAAGTTGCCAATGGCAAAAAACACACTTTTTTGATAAAAATAAACAAACAAAACATGAAATAGCACTGGTTAACATTTCACACAATAGTTAGCAGCAACAAAAATGTAGGTTCAAAAGGATTATGTTTTAAACAATGTTAATATAAGAACTAATTGTTCGCCAGTTTCTAATTTATTCTAATTAATAGATGAATTTTCTTTAGTTAAAGTAAATTTTATCTGAATTAAGTTTTCCTGTTGTTAACAAAAAAGTTATCAATATGAAAGCAATAACGTAAATTAAATAACACAATTTCATTCAGTAAAATGTGTGTGAAGGGTTTATCTTTGAGTGAAAGCACAATAAGTTGTGATTTACGGCGTTGAGTACCACCTAGTGCGAATCAATGAATTTAAAGCGAAACTAATTACGTTCCCCAAGGAGAATGACAGTACTACGTTTAGATACACAAGTGTAGCAATGAAATGCATCCGTGATGTTATATTTTAAACAATATTTTAATTTAGATGTTTGTTTGCTTGAGGACGTAGAGCGCCATATCTAGAAACTTCACAAAAGTTAAGAATCTGGAAATTTTGAGTGGTATGTAGAGATAAAAGTAAGATATATATATATATATAAGATTCAGTGAAGCAGTTATTTAACGAGTATCAGTGAATTATTAAGTCAGTTAGTGAATTAACAGTGAACGTCAGTGCAGTTAATCATCAGTGATCAAGCTATTAAGGTGTACATTAGTTTAGGAATTTCTATTAAAACATTGTTTGTGAAATTAGGCCTACAAGAAACGTAGCCTGAACTGTAAGAAACAAATTGGCTCATAGTGACTTATCGATAAGTTTTAACGCTAAAACTGAATTTCGATTCCCGTGGTGTGCAAAAAATTGTATTGCTTTGTACTTTACTACAAAAATAAAACAATAAGAAACAAAACAATTCCTTACCGTTACGTGATATGGACTTGGCATTATTTTACCACATAACCCATAAAAACCTGACCAACAATAGAACAAGTTATAAAATTATACACATAAATGAATTAAAACATCTTGCTACTGGTGCTCTTATCAACCAGTTAGTCGTACTTCTATAGATGTTTGTTTGTTTGTTTCAACTTAAGCACAAAGCTACACAATGGGCTATCTGTGCTCTGCTCACCACGGGTATTGAAACCCGGATTCTATCGTTGTAAATCCGCAGACATACAGCTGTGCCACTGGGGGGCATTCTATAGATGAAAGAAGTCTAGATAATCTGATGATAGAAACTTTGAAGAAATCATCTCGTGAAATATTATATCACAAAAGAAAATCAACATAAATTTGCTAAAGGGAGATTCTTCCTTTACTATTCTAGTAACATTTTTCTTCAAGGATGTTAAGTGTTATTTGTATGATGGAAATGGTGTGAACGCCAAGGAAACCTTTCCTCATCAAGTTTAAACGAAAAACTTTCTTTTATTTAATGCTTCATTGTGAAATATATATATATATATATTTAGTTTATTGTGATCCAAATTTTCACCCACGCTTACGTCCACTCGTATCTTTCTTTAAAAAGTTGATTAGTAACAGCTACTCTAGTTTCTTTCTTGTTCAGTTGTTATGACGATTTTAGGCATCATCTGATGAAGGAACTTTGGCCAAACCGTTTCGTAATTTCAGAATAAACTGGCAGTGTCTTCCACCTACTGTTGTGTATTTTTGACAAATCTTTTCCCATTATATAGTTTGGCCTTCTTATCTAAGAAATAATATCAACTTATTGGAAAATGGTCCGGATGAGGAGGGATAGTAGGGTGATTCTGGGAATGGAAGGGTTATTTTACTGGAATGGGTTAAGATCTCTTTAGAAAAGAAGGGTAAGACATGATCTTGTTGAAGTTTACAAGATTATCTGAGGTATCGATAGGATAAAGACTTTTGATTTCTTTGTTATATATTCTGAAGATAAAAGAACAAGAGAACACAGATTTAAGGTTTGGATAAAATGGACAATGTACATTTCCTGAAAAATAGAGGGTTGATTTAATTTTTGTTTTTACTTTTTATCATGGCTGGGTGTGCAGAGACAGTCTTGAAGGACCAAATGGCTCCATCTTATCTGTATGTTAAAGTGCCTGGCACGATTTTATCTATTATTATTTTCAATTAACAATAATCGTTTCACTCCAAAGGGATAATAGAAAAGTACTGAAGTTAAAGGTAAAAAAAAACTATACCTATTGCTACATATTCTTAAACAGTAAAGGCAGATATAATAAAAACCGGTCAAAAATGAATAAGTATTATACTTGAAAGTTCAAGTTCCCACTCAAGAGAGGGCGCAGAAAACTTTACTTACAGTAATTGGCACAACTTGGTCATCAATGTATTTTTGATGGGCAAAGATGTAGAACAAGGTGATTCCAAGCGAGTACATGAAAGTTAGAACTCCAGTGGTGACAAAAAACTCCGCACTACTTGAGAAGTCGTAGGGAATTTTCTCTGTGGTGGTGTCATAAGTCCCGTCACATTTCGGCACAATGAAATTGGAGTAGCGTAATCTACAAGTGGAATTAAACTCATAAAGTTTAGAACAAGGGTGTGATCATAGTGAGATTAGAAACAGTGGCACAGAAATTACGTGACGTTACTGTGATTAGCGAAATGCACCAAAGTGATTGGCTGAAATAAAATATAAACTTTATTCAAACTTTTCGCCTAAAAAAACTGAATGTTTCTTGTAAAATTAATTTAGCATCATCATTTTACATAAAATGTCAGCCTTTACTGAATTCTTTTTGTCGTAGTGATTATATTACATCGACGTCATATTTTGGTATTTATAATTGAAGTACTTTTTTTGCGTTTAGGGACTGAGCGTGGCCGAGTGGTCAGCATAGCCGAACTGTGAATCCGTGAATTCAAGTTCGCGAACTGTTTTCGCAAAAAAACATGCTCCGAATTTTGAAGCCATGGGTGCATTATAAGAGTGGCGGTCAATTCCCACTATTTTATCAGATAAGATAAGCTCCAGAGTTTGGCGGTGGGTTATGTTGACTAGCCGTCTTTCCTCTATTCTATTAGTTCAAAGTTAGGGAGAGCTATGCGCATATCGCCTCTTTTTTAAGCTTTGCGCAAAAATTCTGAAACAAACTAACTCACTTGCATCTAAGTAAATAGGTGAGATAATCATTAAGATTTAATGTTTTTTTTTTTTGTTGTTGTTGTTTTTTACAGCTAAGGTTGATGGAGAAACCCACTGGCTCTAGCTGTTGAGTTTGAGTCATTTGTTACACCAAAGTTACAAGAGAAGGTACTTCCTTTTTTCAAGGATTGGATTGATTTCTACAAAAATAAATTTTAAACAAGTAAGTGGCTGACCTTGTATCTGAAGAAACGTTAACTCAACTTTTAATTCTTAACTCTCACAAGTTTATCTGAACTACTACTGTAATTGTTTTGACGTGATACAGGCCATCTTATTCTCAAGTCCGTCTTCTGACCTTGAATGTTGGATATACAAGACTGTTTGGTGTAAGGGTTATTATTTAGTGATCTAATATTTAATGGTTATTTACACATACTTCCCCTTGTCAGGTTGTAGGTCTTAAAGAGGTGCGTTCGACCTCTTCCCCCTCCTTGTGGATGGTAATGGTTTCGGTGAAATGGTTGCAGTTACAGAAGAATATTAGAATAATCATTGCATGAGGGTCAATATAACCCGCACTTACTCAGACCCCTTTCAGGGCAATTCTTGTATTATTCGGTGGATGTATACAATTCTCTATAGTTCGTTATTACAACGTCCTGTACTTAGCGAACAGTTCCAGTGTAATATCTACTTTCATTAGTTTTACAACTCCTTGATAGCATTTTCAAAGCTGTCAAAGTGGCTTTAGAAACTAATGTAAATTATCTTAATCTATTGTGAGGTGGTACCTTCTTAAATGTTTATTTTTATGATATGTATTAACGGGTGAGAGATACTTAATATTATTCTCATCATGTGTCTAGTAGCGATCTAATTCACATAATAGGTCATTTTTGTGCCAATTTTTTCATAACAAGAGTGCCAAAAGTTAATTATTTTAAGAGTAATAGTTATGACAAGTTTGGTTACATGACTCTGTACGAGCCACATGTATGTAGTTTAATTGTTGTACTAGGCTTTTACAATATTGTTGACGTCATCTTACTCGAAGCTTTTAAGTGTTTCTCGTTATGTTTGATATTGTTGTTACTAGAAGGGCTAGATATTTCTGTAGTTTGTTATAAATACGTGTAGATACAGAGAGTTAAATAAATTAGTAAAAGTGAAAGTTTCACAGTTTGTATTGTAACAACAGAGGTATCGAAACACTGCTCCGGCTTCTGATATTTAAACCAAGTCCCTTCACTTCAAAAACTAAAAATTACGTTTATATAAAAAAAAGCTATTCAGTTTAAGCCAGATATTAAATGTTATATATATATATATATAAGCAATCTCACAAAATGTCAGAAAACACTCTAACTTTTTGTAATCCTTCGAGTATACTTGTAGAGTTTTATTAAACTGCTCAGCATACACTCTGTTACTCTCCCTCATGAACTGGCATCAGGTACCGTGCGAAAGCTTCAACTCTAGAGCAAATGTCAGAGCATTACATTGTGATTTTCTCATACGCACGTAATCATTAAGAGACTGAATATATAATATTTCTAAGTAATTCGTGAATTATTTGCGAGATACTTTGTTTCAACCAAACTGAAGAGTGCCCAATTTTTTAAGTGTCTTTGAATGTTGTGACGTCGCTTTTGATGATGAAGTTTAACAAAGTAATTAACATCTACAGTCTTTTTAAAGTCCTAACTAAGATAAGCTCAACATTATTTTTTCTGTATTAGAAAAATTAAAATAACGATAGAGATTTTAAACAAATCTTCTAATAAACGCGATCTTTTTTATTTATTTATGATTCCGCCCGTCATGACCAAGTGGTTAGGGCGCTCGACTCGCAATCTGAGGGTCGCGGGTTCGAATCCCCGTCAAACTAAATATGCTAGCCCTTTCAGCCGTGGGGGCGTTATATGTGACGGTCAGTCCCACTATTCGTGGGTAAAAGCATTGGCAATGGGTGGTGATGACTAGCTGCCTTCCCTCTAGTCTTACACTGCTAAACTAGGGATGGCTAGCGCAGATAGCCCTCGTGTAGCTTTGCGCGAAATTCAAAACAAACCGATTTATGATTCCCTAAAAAGAATAATCATGCAAACAATACACTAATACTCGCCCCCCAATAGCACAGCGGTATGTCTGCGGACTTACAATGTTAGAATCCGGGTTTCGATACCCGTGGTGGGCAGAGCACAGATAGCCCATTGTATAGCTTTGTGCTTAATTACAAACAAACAAACAAACAAATAAACACTAATACTCAATAAAACATTCATAATTCGTAAGTTTATCTTGGCACAAAATTCAAATGTTTAATATCGCTTTATGTATTTAAGTTTTTGATATTATTACGACAGCGGAAGTCACGTGACTCTGGTAACACGTAATGAGTATCTCGAACGTTCCTGAAGGCTCGAGTGTTTGCCAGACGCCCTCTGTTTTGTATATGTAAGACCGGCGAGAAGTAATGGCATAAATAATTGAATTGCAGACAGGCAGAGATAGAGACGGACAATTGAGTCAAGCGCGGTAGTGACCGTAAGAAAAGTGCGTGAATCATTCTGAATTATAGCGTGTGTTGAAGCTAAAGTGACTGTGGAAGTTAAGTGTATTGCAAAGTTGTATTGAGAAACAATAAACTAGTTTTATTTAAGAAATGACTTGTATCGCTGAAGTTTTTCGGAAAGAATTTCTACGGAAAATTAACCAACGACCAGAGACGTAACAATATTATATTACGCACACAATTTCGCTTTAAAACACGCTTATGAAACCTAGCACCCATCTCATAGTTTAACTGATTAAAACCATTCCCCTTGGCACAAATCAAAAAGTGTGAATGTGTGAATGTTTACATTAAACACCCAATCGTGTTTACACACGTACCTCTAGCGCGATTTAGATAATAGTGGAAATATTTGCTCAAAATCTGTGACAATAGTTGCTGCTATCACTTATTCCAATGGACGAGTCCTGCTATGAACATGTAAACTGGAAGAACAATTTCAAGTGATGTCACCGTCCTTGGACAAGCACGATTCCAATACATTTTAGTATTTGTGATATGATTTCGCATACAAATTATGAATATAACTATCTAGGTGTAAATTGGAAGAACAATTTCAAGTGACGTCACCGTCCTTGGACAAGCACGATTCCAATACATTTTAGTATGTGTGATATGATTTCGCATACAAATTATGAATATAACTATCTAGGTATATCTTCAATACCGCGAAGATACTATCCATACACAACGGGTTCTTGTGCGTTGATTTTTCTTTTTTAACAAATGTAGTATTTTATCTTGCACTTGTTTACAAGCAACAGATATATAAGTCAATATAGTACACAGAAGACGTAAAACAGCTGCAGTTTATTTAGAAAGAAATCCTGGGTCAGCAGTAGGTTGAGTACTTATAATATTAAAATCTGGGGTTCGATTACTCGCGATGGACAGAGCCCATTACGTAGTTTTAACCTAAAAATAAGCAATTTGTTTAAAAATTAATTAAAGCTAAATACTTTTATCGATTAACCTAAAACCCTTACTGTCAAGAAGTGATCAGTTGATACTTCATTTTTATCCAACCGTCAGATGCACGTGTACAGTTTTATCTTATGTCTAAAAGTCCGGATTGTTTAGTATTTAAAATATACATATTATCAAATTCTAATGTCTCTACAGTTTCATGGAACTAGATCACATGTATCTGACCTTAACATGAACTATGTCGAAGCAATGCCCGCCATTATCAAAGTTCAAAAACCATCTTATTTAGCTCCGTTATTACTAGTTAGTAGAATATTTAAATACATATTTAAAGTATTCAAAAGTAAACGTTTGTCTTAAAGAAGGTTACCCAGTGGTATATAGCAAATTTTATTGTGCCAAAGCCCTGCCAAAATTTATCAGATGTACGACGTCATCATCTGGGTGGATATTTCATATTAAAAACCAATTTTCATTTTTGTGAATCAATCTTAAATAAAGAAAATACATGCAGTAGTAATTATTTGAGACTAATTAAATTTGTAATAAGCTGAATACGCATATATCACCAAGAGAAAATAATTAAGTGCCATATATATATAATGCTTTTACTCTCCATCAACTAAAGTTTTAGCAACAATAGGCTACAAACAGTAATAACAATTTTGACTTTTATAATGCTTTATACACCTCCTGTCCTGCCAACACAAATAACTTTAAAAAATCGACCTTCGTTGTATAATATGTAAAAATAAAACGACCTTTTTTTACAAAAAAAAAATCTACCTCTTACACACACAATAAAACTGTGAAATGTATTTTATTAAACCATTTAAGGCCATATTCTGTCTCTTAAAACGTTGTCCATTCTCATTCTATTTATATTAATACTTCATGAAAATGTTTGAATTATTCCAACTTTTCAAATTATACATATTTAGGGGTAACAGTTAGGGGTAATTATTGAAATACCCGAGACGATCAAATTTGATTGATGACATGGAAAATGATAGGACTTGTCTTATTAAGCTAAGTACATCTAGCGAAAACGTATCCTTACCGGAAAGGATAACCATATTCATAATTAATGTCGGTCTCTTTCTCCGAGGTCATGCACTTCACCCGAAACGACGATTTTGAACCAAATCCAGATGTCGTAGCAAAGGCAAAAATTGCTATAACCTAAAGTAAAGATGAAAGGAGAGAAAAATTAACATTACTACCTAAACATACTCATTCTAAATTATCTAAAATCAAAGCTAAGTTTTCGATGTAAAATAGTTGAAGTAGCAGGGCATATCCGTGTAATCGTAAAAGTAGCTAAAGAAAGTTGTAGGACCAGTTGAAGTAAAATAGTAGTGCGCGTGTACACGTAAAGATAGTTGGATAAAAAGTGTCGTGTAGATAGCTGAAGTAGCAGTGTGTGTGTTAGTGTTAACTCGTGAATAGTTGTGTAGCAATACATTTGTGTACTCGCAAAAAACAGTTGAAGTTTATGAGTGTGTACCTTTAAGGATAGTTGAAGTAGCATAGATGAATATGTGTGTGTACTTGTAAAGATAGTTGAAGTATCCGGTACGTATGTGTCTTGTAAAGATAGTTTAAGTATCGGTACGTGCATGTACTTGTGAAGATAATTGAATATCGGTACGTGGGTGTACTTGTAAATATAGTTGAAGTATCGGTACGTGGATGTACTTGTAAATATAGTTGAAGTATCGGTACGTGTGTGTACTTATAAAGATAGTTGAATATCGGTACGTGGGTGTACTTGTAAAGATAGTTGAATGTCGGTACGTGTGTGTACTTGTAAATATAGTTGAAGTATCGGTACATGTATGTACTTGTAAATATAGTTGAAGTTTATGAGTGTGTACCTTTAAGGATAGTTGAAGTAGCATAGATGAATATGTGTGTGTACTTGTAAAGATAGTTGAATGTCGGTACGTGTGTGTACTTGTAAAGATAGTTAAAGTATCGGTACGTGTATGTACTTGTGAAGATAATTGAATATCGGTACGTGGGTGTACTTGTAAATATAGTTGAATGTCGGTACGTGTGTGTACTTGTAAATATAGTTGAAGTATCGGTAACGTGGGTGTACTTGTAAATATAGTTGAAGTATCGGTACGTGT
>NW_013666338.1:300082-304052 GCF_000517525.1 Limulus polyphemus | reverse complement strand
TATCGGTACGTGGGTGTACTTGTAAATATAGTTGAATGTCGGTACGTGTGTGTACTTGTAAATATAGTTGAAGTATCGGTACGTGGGTGTACTTGTAAATATAGTTGAAGTATCGGTACGTGTGTTTACTTATAAAAATAGTTGAATATCGGTACGTGGGTGTACTTGTAAAGATAGTTAAAGTATCGGGTACGTGTGTACTCGCAAAAAACAGTTGAAGTTTATGAGTGTGTACCTTTAAGGATAGTTGAAGTAGCATAGCTGAATATGTGTGTACTTGTAAAGATAGTTGAAGTATTCGGTACGTATGTGTCTTGTAAAGATAGTTTAAATATGGGTACGTGTATGTACTTGTGATGATAATTGAATATCGGTACGTGGGTGTACTTGTAAAGATAGTTAAAGTATCGGGTACGTGTGTTCTTGTAAAGCTAGTTGAATATCGGTACGTGTGTGTCTTGTAAAGATAGTTGAATATCAGTACGCGTGTGTACTTGTAAAGATAGTTAAAGTATCGGGTACGTGTGTTCTTGTAAAGCTAGTTGAATATCGGTACGTGTGTGTACTTATAAAGATAGTTAAATATCGGTACGTGTGTTCTTGTAAATATAGTTGAAGTATCGGTACGTGTGTGCACTTGTAAAGATAGTTGAATATCGGTACGCGCGTGTACTTGTAAAGATAGTTGAAGTATCGGGTACGTGTGTTCTTGTAAAGATAGTTGAATATCGGTACGTGTGTGTACTTGTAAAAATAGTTGAATATCGGTACGTGTGTGTACTTGTAAAGATGGTTGAAGTATCAGGTACGTGTATGTCTTGTACGTATGTGTACTTATGAAGATAGTTGAATATCGGTACGTGTGTGTACTTATGAAGATAGTTGAATATCGGTACGTGTGTGTTCTTGTAAAGATAGTTGAAGTATCAGGTACTTGTGTGTCTTGTAAAGATAGTTGAAGTATCAGGTACTTGTGTGTCTTGTAAAGATAGTTGAAGTATCAGGTACGTGTGTGTACTTGTAAAGATAGTTGAAGTATCGATACGTGTGTGTACTTGTAAAGTTAGTTGGAGTATCAGGTACTTGTGTGTCTTGTAAAGATAGTTGAATATCGGTACGTGTGTGTACTTGTAAAGATAGTTGAAGTATCGATACGTGTGTGTACTTGTAAATATAGTTGGAGTATCGGGTACGTGTGTTCTTGTAAAAATAGTTGAATATCGGTACGTGTGTGTACTTGTAAAGATAGTTGAAGTATCGATACGTGTGTGTACTTGTAAAGATAGTTGAAGTATCAGGTACTTGTGTGTCTTGTAAAGATAGTTGAAGTATCAGGTACTTGTGTGTCTTGTAAATATAGTTGAAGTATCAGGTACGTGTGTGTACTTGTAAAGGCAGTTGAAGTATCGATACGTGTGTGTACTTGTAAAGATAGTTGAAGTATCGGTACGTGTGTGTACTTGTAAATATAGTTGAAGTATCGGTACGTGTGTGTACTTGTAAAGATAGTTGAAGTATCGGTACGTGTGTGTACTTGTAAATATAGTTGAAGTATCGGTACGTGTGTGTACTTGTAAAGATAGTTGAAGTATCAGGTACGTGTATGTCTTGTACGTATGTGTACTTATGAAGATAGTTGAATATCGGTACGTGTGTGTACTTGTAAAGCTAGTTGAATATCGGTACGTGTGTGTACTTGTAAAGATAGTTGAAGTATCAGGTACGTGTGTGTACTTGTAAAGATAGTTGAAGTATCAGGTACGTGTGTGTACTTGTAAAGATAGTTGAAGTATCAGGTACGTGTGTGTACTTGTAAAGATAGTTGAAGTATCAGGTACGTGTGTGTACTTGTAAAGATAGTCGAAGTCAGGTACGTGTGTGTTTTGTAAAGATAGTTGAAGTATCAGGTACGTGTGTGTACTTGTAAAGATAGTTGAAGTATCAGGTACGTGTGTGTACTTGTAAAGATAGTCGAAGTCAGGTACGTGTGTGTTTTGTAAAGATAGTTGAAGTATCGGGTATGTGTGTGTCTTGTAAAGATAGTTGAAGTATCGGGTATGTGTGTGTCTTGTAAAGATAGTTGAAGTATCAGGTACGTGTATGTCTTGTACGTATGTGTACTTATGAAGATAGTTGAATATCGGTACGTGTGTGTACTTGTAAAGATAGTTGAAATAGTAGTGATTGTCTTTACTCGTGAAGATAGTTTTAAAAGCAGTGTGTTTTTGTGTATTCTTAAGATACCTGAAGATACTATAAGAAGCAGTGCGTTTTTCTTCTCACAAAGACAGTTGAAGTTGTATAGAATTGTACGTGCACTTGTGAAGATGGTTGAGGCAACAATGTATGATGAAGAGAGTTGAAATAGCATAGCAGAATGCGTGTACTCGAGAGTAGTTGAATTAGCAGTGTTTATGTGTACTCGTGAAGACAGATGAAGTAGTAGTTTGTGTGTGTACTCGTAAAGATATAAATAACAGTGTGTGTATGTACTCGTAAAGATATAAAGTAACAGTGTGTGTGTACTCGTAAAGATATAAAGTAACAGTGTGTGTGTACTCGTAAAGATATTAAGTAACAGTGTGTGTGTGTGTGTTTATGCAAAGAAACAGTAGAACAAGTAGATAGATATACAAAGAAACACTAGAAAAGTAGATAGATATACAAAGAAACACTAGAAAAGTAGATAGATATTGAAAGAAACAGCAGGACAGATAGATAGATATACAAAGAAACAGCAGGACAGATAGATAGATATACAAAGAAACAGTAAGACAGATAGATAGATATACAAAGAAACAGCAGGACAGATAGATAGATATACAAAGAAACAGCAGGACAGATAGATAGATATACAAAGAAACAGTAATACAGATAGATAGATATACAAAGATATACAATATTTGCATATATATATATACTTGAAGGAGCAGTGTATGTACTCATTAAGATAGCTGAATTAGCAGTGCATGTGTGTACGTGTGACGAAACTGGCAGCGTGTATGTACTCGTGAAGATAATTGATTAAGCAATGTGTCTGTACTCGTAAAAATTATTGTAGTAGCGTGCGTATGTAGTCTCAAATATAATTGAAACAACATTGAGGTGTGTACTCTGAAATTACTTTAAAAATCAGTGCTCGTCTGTCCTCATGAAAATAGTTGAAGCAATATGGCATTTGCGTGTACATGTAAATGTAGTCACAGAAATAGTGTATGTAATCCAGAAGATGGTAATAGAACCAAAAGGTTGAAATGGACAGCAGAACAGAAATAGTGAAATGAGAAGAGCTGGAAACATATACTCTTTATCGATGAGTCTTAGTTGACTTCAGCAACAATAAATGACAGCTTGTTCGACAGCAGGAAGGACAATAGTAACACGATCAATGTGAACATATACATTAGAGCTTGATTAGAAATCTCTACAAGTTTGGGAATCCTTCTCAGCCACTGGTGTCCGTTATCTGCTCAAAACTGATGGCACCTTGAATGCTGACAGGTACGCGCACATTATGTTCCATTATGTCATTTCTTCAGAAACACAGCTCATCGGACAGGGCTTCATCTAAAAGCAAGACAATGCTCCCAGTCATGCAGCAAATATGATGAAACAATATTTTGACAAAAAAGAGGCCGATGAAACACTCACAGCCATGGCTTGACAAAGTCTTGCTATGAAAATTATTGGGGTGCATAAGCTCATGTAAACCTTTATAAGATCAAAGAATGACCAAACAATTTGATTGAATTTTTGGGAGAAATGCAAAAAACTTGGAACATTAATCAATTGTATGGCAGTATAAAAACAAAGTGTAGTGCTCTGTGTAAAATAAAGAGCTTAAATACAATATTTTAATGCACTGTGCAAATTATTCGCTTTTCTTTCGTACTTTCTGTGATAATATTTAGAATCATTAATAAATTAACAATCTAGTTGCCATCACTCGTTGTTTGTGACTCGTATATAT
>NW_013666338.1:290829-299858 GCF_000517525.1 Limulus polyphemus | reverse complement strand
ACTTACTTTTACCTGACATTATTTTCTAATCTAAAATACATCTTTTATTACACTGTTTTGTCTTGTTTATTAGACCTTTGTAGACGTAGAACAGATGATTTGAGACGGAGGATGAAAAGTTTTATTTTTATTATTTCTGAGAGAAAAAAATTGTTACCAGGCTAATATTTTCGATAAAAAATAATAATTGTGTATACAAGGAAATCTTTGAAAAGAAGTAAAGTTCCAATTACTTCTTTTCACAGAATTTCTTGTATAAAATGTTCTTTAAAATTCTATATGTGTCTTTGATTCACCAGACGTAACAATTTTATATGGTTTTGTTTTATAATACACAAAATGTACAAAAATTATTTTATTGCAGACTTTAACTTTTCTTTAAATTAATAAATACATAACTGCATTAAAGCAAGGACAAAGAAAGTAAGAAAATACTTACTATCTGGATGGTGCGGATGAACCCTAACGGCTCTTTCAACACACGAAAGTTGATGTCCATTTGTACGACAGAGGAGACCACTAATCAATACACGCAGAGGGTTTCACAGCCTCTGTAATACGAGTAATACGGAATGTAGCTTGACTAATCACGTAGCTATGTGGTGAATGGGGGAACAAAATCAAAGATTACAGTAATAAGCGTTATTAAAAAAAAAGACAGGAAAAAGAATATGTTTGAAAAATGGGACAGCATACGATCTTAATTTTGTATATATATATATAATAGTTTCACCTCAGAACTAACAGTACTGTAGCAACTAAAACACAGGAGATGGAACAAGGCACTTAAGGTTAGTGTTTACAGAGATTTATATCGTTTAATGTAAAAATCCAAACAGAAAAAGATCCAGAAGATCACTGTGGAAGTAGGATTCAGGAGGATACGTGTCCATCGATCCGATCAATAACAATTTATCGATGCTTACGATGTTCACGATAAAGACTGTAATAACCCATACAGCGTCAAGTATACACCGTCTATCGATTCCTACAGCACAAAGATACAACTGCTATGAAAACGCTTTCGCTTCGCAGGATTCAAATGAACTTTATTTGCTGAACAAATTGGAGCAAAATAAACAGGCTAAGTTTTACACTCACTAAAGCTTAAGTCTTAGCTACAGTTTGTTTTACGTAGTCAATATTAGGCGCAGATTAGCCCAATAAAACTTTGAAATGGACTATAAATTCTTAACATATTCCCAAGAAATCCAAATAACCATTCAACATGTTTTAAAAGTACTGATACAGCACGCAATAAATCTGATAGATAGCTTAGTGTTATAAGATGTCACATCATTGACTTCCGTTAGTAATATAAGTATCTATAAACTGTTTAAAAATAAGTTTAGCATTGATCACATGAAATATATGCCTCTCAGAGAATGGAAACCATAGTATACAACACTTGAATGAGAGAATGGAAACCATGGGATACCACACTTGAGAGAGAGAATGGAAACCGTAGTATACAACACTTGAGAGAGAGAATGGAAACTATAGTATACAACACTTGAATGAGAGAGTGGAAACCATAGTATACCACACTTGAGAGAGAGTGGAAACAATAGTATACAACACTTGAATGAGAGAGTGGAAACAATAGTATACAACACTTGAATGAGAGAGTAGAAACCATAGTATACAACACTTGAATGAGAGAGTGGAAACCATAGTATACAACACTTGAATGAGAGAATGGAAACCATAGTATACCACACTTGAGAGAGAGAATGGAAACCATAGTATACAACACTTGAATGAGAGAGTGGAAACCATAGTATACAACACTTGAATGAGAGAATGGAAACCATGGGATACCACACTTGAGAGAGAGAATGGAAACCATAGGATACCACACTTGAGAGAGAGTGGAAATCATAGTATACCACACTTGAGGGAGAGTGGAAACATAAAACAAGAAAAGTAAGAGAGATTGGAAACCATAAGAGAACATTGGAAAAGTTAAAACAATACGTTATAAAGAGCTGAAACCATAATATACAACACTGAGAGAATATGGAAACTGTAAGACACAACACTTGTAACAGAGTCGAGACCACAAGACACAAGAGTTATGAGAGTAGAAATCATAATACTCAACATCTGAGATAGTGTTTAAGTGGTAATCATAAGACACAATATCTTAGAGTGACTGGAAACCATAAGACTCAATACTCGAGGACTGGAAACTACAAGACTACACTTGAGAAAGAGTAGAAACCATAAGACACGGCACTTGAGAGACTGTAAAGAACAATAATACTGAAGACCATAAGACAACAGTTAAGAGAGACTGAGAAACAGAAGATGGAATTGAATATTCTCTTCTCTTACAAAAATCAGAAGATTTTTTATTATGATGTTAAACTCCTGAAAGCTGACGAAGCAATGGGCTGTAAAATTCCATTTTTCATATTGCATATGAAATACCATTTGCGATAATGTTTCAGTTAAAGAGCTCTAGTGTTGAACGAAGAGTCTTCTGGACAGTAAAAAGAAGATCTGAACTGCTATTTTTACACATTTATACTTAAAGTTCTTTATGTACTAGTTAAGAAATGTGTGAAATATGTACATTCTAGCGGTTTTAATACAAAAAAAGTTACTTGAATAGATATCTTTAGTTGCCAGGAAATGTCGTTATTTCTTGCTGCAGCTCCATATTAAGAGATTTGTATTTACAAAACCTGTATGTATTTACATACAAGCTCATATAGACACACATACGATAAGTAAGTATGTATGATGAAAATTTCGCTAATCGGTTGTTTATTTCAGTCCGAAACTATGTAATGAACGACTAGTAAAACCTTAATATCCCCAGCTTTAAGAACTAAAACACAAACTAATATTTGGGCTTCACAGGCTCGACTACAATATATATACTTTATATCTTGCACTTCTGATTATTTCCCTTTATACCTAATGTTGTTTTTAGTTTTAACACATCAGGTCGAAGAGCAGCCATACTATTGCGAAAATGATTTTTTATCTATTTGCTCGCATTTAGATCACAAATGTTTGAGTGGAGAAGGCGAAAAGGCTTGAATTTTATTCTAAAAGGAAAACAGTTATAATATTCTATGAAAAAGAAACTGTAAATAATATATGGAGATACTTTTAAAAGTACTGAACGAAACATGAAATCTTGACTATAAAGTATCTGTTGTCAGAAAGAATATATGTAACAAATAAACACTTACAAAGAAAACCTTACGATTAAACATTAAGGTGACATTAATTTCCAGATATAACCTGAATATGAAGATAATACATTTATCATTAAACGACAACAACCATAAAATTTGATTCTCCCAGCATTACATTATGTCTCTTATAGTTTAATACTATTTATATAGTAAATTATACACTGATATCTATATTTCTTTCAAATCTGTATTAAAAGAATAAATATTAGGTTAGTAATTATGGAATATTATTTTTATTTCTTGGTTTGTTATTGAATTCGTGTTCGTAGTTCTGGGGAGTTAGAGAAGTTCAGTAATACTCAGATTGTGCGTTGAAGCCAATAGGAATCCTGAAATAATTTCAATCTTGCTCTAGGGCTGTTGTATTTCCGCATTTCCAGTGGGTTTCTGTTTCGGTTTTGTGTTATGGCTAGATTGTACTTGATATAATACATATATATTGTGCTCTTTTCACTTCTTTGAATATTTTCGTTTCTGTGTTTTTGTGGCCTATTGTTTATGTTATTTTCCCTCATCAATACTTGCATACTCCCTTCCCCCTCCCACCAGAGTAGAGTAGATTAAAAAATCATGTTTTGTTTTTTCAAAGCACGTAAAGAGATGTACCTCATTAAATGTACAATCTGTGAATCCAAAGATGTTAGCATGAATGTTGCATTAGTCAGTGGAAGGAAGAAGTGCGAATAACAGATGAAAGTTGAGAAGAAAAACGTCGAAAAGAAAAATAAATAAACATGATTTTGTCAAAGAATGAATAATATAGAATTTTGTTTAGCGGACAAAAATATATGTTTTGTTTGTTTGAAATTAAGCTCAAAGCTATACAATGGGCTATCTGTGCTCTGCCTACCACGGCTATTGAAACCCAGTTTCTAACGTTGTAAGTCCGCAGACATGCCGCTTTGCCACTGGGGGGTTACATGTTTGGAGAAAGAATAAAAAATAAAAGGAATAAACAATATACTTAAAAACGAAAGGCGGCAAACATAAAACAAGAGCAAGATATAATGGGACAGATAGATAGATAAATAGATATACAAAGAAACAGTAGAACAGATAGATAGATATACAAAGAAACAGTAGAACAGATAGATAGATATACAAAGAAACAGTAGAACAGATAGATAGATATACAAAGAAACAGTAGAACAGATAGATATATACAAAGAAACAGTAGAACAGATAGATAGATATACAAAGAAACAGTAGAACAGATAGATAGATATACAAAGAAACAGTAGAACAGATAGATATATACAAAGAAACAGTAGAACAGATAGATAAACAAAGAAACAGTAGAACAGATAGATAGATATACAAAGAAACAGCAGAACAGATAGATAGATATACAAAGAAACAGTAGAACAGATAGACAGATATACAAAGAAACAGTAAATCAGATAGATATATATACAAAGAAACAGTAGAACAGATATACAAAGAAACAGTAGAACAGATAGATAGATATACAAAGAAACAGTAGAACAGACAGATAGATATACAAAGAAACAATAGAACAGATAGATATACAAAGAAACAGTAGAACAAAAAGATAGATATACAAATAAACAGCAGAACAGATAGATAGATATATAAAGAAACAGTAGAACAGATAGATAGACAAAGAAACAGTAGAACAGATAGATAGATATACAAAGAAACAGTAGAACAGATAGATAGACAAAGAAACAGTAGAACAGATAGATAGACAAAGAAACAGTAGAACAGATAGATAGACAAAGAAACAGTAGAACAGATAGATAGATAAACAAAGAAACAGTAGAACAGATAGATAGATATACAAAGAAACAGTAGAACAGATAGATAGATATACAAAGAAACAGTAAGACAGATAGATAGATATACAAAGAAACAGTAGAACAAAAAGATAGATATACAAATAAACAGCAGAACAGATAGATAGATAGATATACAAAGAAACAGCAATAGATAAAGAGAGGTTGAGAAATAAATAAATAGTCGGCTAACTAGACTAATATATAAATGGACAGGTAGCTAAGTGTAGAAAGTGTAGAATAAGTGAATTGATAGATGTGACAGAAATATATAGAAGTAAAGTATCAGATGATCCTAATATTCAAATTTAATTATTTTTTTTTCTTGAAATTTAAGGAGTGCAAGAAAATAAGTAGTTTGATATTAAACAGAATTAAATGAACTATGTACAACACTGCATTGCGCTTTTTTATACTATAAACTCACCTCACTTTGTACCTTTGCCAAATTGTACTCCTAAACTCTTGTCCGTTTAAAAGACCAAGACGTTGGGTGCTTAATCTTACTTTCCCCCCTAGATAATGACTACACTTAATTCTACAATCTTATCGTTCTTCTGGCAAGGCTTTCGTTTTCTCAAACACTCAACAACAAACCTCCCCACATACCACCTTATCATGCTTCAATCGATCTGGTTGTGGTACCTTTTCAGAGAAATGTAATGGATAAGAACCAACCAATAGTAACACACTTTCTAAGCCCTCATTTCCATTAGTAACAGAAGAGAGCGATATGATATAAACGTGAAATATAAAATATTTTATTCTGTCTTTCATTTCGGGTAAAACACTTACGTTTTTTGTTTTGTTTTTTACATTTTTTGAATTACAGCATGTTAAATTCACTAACCAGAAAAGTGCTGAAGTAACATATCAGGCGCTTTTGAGATCGATAATTATTGATTTATTTCAAGTCAAACATACTTAATTTTAAAAATAAGAAATCTAATTTCCTGATCAAAATAGTAAAAAATACAATATACTAATACCCCCCCTCTATATATATATATATATATATATATACTTGTAGGTAAGAAAGAAATAAAAAGTAATTATTTTATTAGTAAGTACTAATAAATAAATTAATTACAAAGCAGTGGGATAGGTAGCGCTACAAGATAGAGAATTTTGAATAAAATAAGACTGAGGTTATGATTGTGTTGGATTTAAACAAGAATCAAAGGAGAGAAATATCGCAGAATAGATGATAAAAGAGAGGACAATATTTTCTTCTGTGAGAACATAAAAAATAATTGTTTTAGGCTATATTTTTGATATTCTAATTTAGATGTTTTGGTTGCTAAAGAACGTTATTTGGTGTGACGTCTAGAAGTTTCATGAAAGTGTGGATGTATCAAATTTTCGTGAGGTATAGAGAAAATATTTAAATACCAGAAGATTGTTGGTTAGTTCGTTTTTCAATGATTTAAAAATTGAGTCAGTCGACGAGTTGTTTATTTAGAAAATCTGTTACCGTATTGTCAATCAACTAATGAGTGTATTAGCCATGCCATTTTTAAGTTTTGTCGTCAATGTACAGTAGAAAATTTACAAATAGGTATATGGTCGCGTATCATTGAGTTCGGAATTTCTGCTGAGACGCTATTTTTGAACTCTGGTTTACTAGCAAACATAGCATGTAGAATGTTATTGAAGAAATAAATAACTAGTGTCAAATAAGTGTCCTGACTGAAAGAAGGCTGAAGTTGATTTTCATTCTTATTACCCTCGCCCACGGAGGGGCGAGGGTATTGCAATCTGGTTCGAAACTAAATAAACCGATGTACACGAAAATTGTACACAAGATGAGAAATCATATGGAACACTCCTTCCCCAATTTGATCTGGATCACTTTGAACCAATTTTTATAATGGGTAGATATGACATATTTGCAGTTTTGGGTTAATAACTCTGTAAATTGCGATCGGATTTGTACCCAATTTCATGAACACATTAAGGTTAAGACTCTTCATCACACTATAAAAATAATCCGAATCATTAATCATTCTGTAACTGAAAAGGAATTTCTGAGTTTTATAAGGTGAAATTTGACATTATCAAATATAAACACATGCAGTCTCGAAATGGACCGGCGGGGCGAGGGTATGTAATCTTTGAATGCTCTTGTTCAAAGAATGACGTGTATTTAACGTCACATAAAAAAAAATAAAACCAAATGAGACAAACAGTTGAACTCAAATTATACAAATAATCAATGACAAAAACAAACAAACAAAAAACAACAATAATCTAAAACACAATAGCTAACACTTTGTTTGGAACCCTGAACTTGAGGTTATTGAATTTTCCAATACACTTCAATAACTATAAGTACACTCAAATTAATTAAGGAACTTTTCAATATGTTTCAAGCAACGTAAGAACGTTCAAAGTAAGAAATTTTGGGGAGTGTTATAATGTGGCAGTCAATCCCACTATTCGTTTGTAAAGAATAACCCAAGAGCTGGTGATAAGTGGTTCCTGGTCAAATATATGAAGTGTCCCGATTAATAAGCTTATAACAATCACAGTTGTATCTTCCGATGTTTATAGTATACTAACTATAGCAAACCAGTAATAGATACTGTTTTTGGTGCGTCACGTTGGTTATATTTATAGGCATGTGGAGAGTTTCTTGAAATTTCAGTTTACGTAACAATATTGACGCTAACACTAGTTTATGTACACACATATATTGTTGAGTCTTACACTCGAGAATCTTCTACAACTTTAGAGAATAGAAGGGAGTTTCACAATACATATTTAACATAAGTTATGCATATTTCTAAATATAAATTTAATTTAAAGAAACATCGATATTAAAATGAATATATAATAATAAATCCGTCACAACGCCCTCCTTATATATATACATTGACAACAATACATTAAATATAATACATTATTGACAGGAATACAAAACTTCAATAACTTGGAAATGTAATCCAACAAGTGCATTTCTTTCGGATCATCTTCCAACCGTTGTTTCTTCAGCAACTTCAAAGGACCACGCACTGAATGGCCAAACACCAACTCAAACCCTAACGATTCCTGAACCGACTCACGAAATTAACTCCTTCATCCCAATCGTTCTCGTTATCGAGACAATAACTCCACATCATAGTTTTCAAGGTAGAATGGAATCTCTCAAGAGCAACTTGCGATTCTGGATGGTACCCACTAGATTTGATCTGTTTTTCAATGAACTGATAAACAACTTGTTGAAACAATCCCGACATAAAATTTGATCCCTGATCAGACTGAATTTCATTGGACAAGCCAACAAAAGTAAAGAAATTAATCAAAGCCTTAGACATTTTTGGGGCTGAAATGTTTCTCAAAGGAATAGCTTCAGGGAATTGAGTGGATGCGCACATGATAGTCAACAAATGCTGGTTCCTGAACGAGTTTTTGGTAAAGGTCCAACCCAATCAACAATCACATGATAGAAGGGTTCTTGGAAAGCCGAGATAGGTTTCAAAAGAGCAACAGGAATTTTCTGGTTAGGTTTTCTGACCAACTGACAAGTATGACAAGTTTTACAAAACTGAGAAACATCTTGCCTAATTTTTGGCGAAAAGAAATGTCTCATAATTTTGTCAAGTCTTGTTCTCATCTAAATGATCTCGCATAGGGAGTTCATGGGCAACTTTCAATATTTCAGAACTATATGCTTTGGGAACAACGCTTTAATAAACAATAGCCAAGTACTCTGAAGCTGGAATATCTGGTGGTCTCCATTTCCTCTTAAACACACCATTTTTGAAAAAATAACCATTTGGAACTTTCTTCAGTTCATCTTTTGGGAGTGCACATTTAAATAGGAAGAGATCTGTGGATCCTTTTGTTGCTCAGATCCCTCACGTCCATTGTTGTTCCTCACCGAGGAATCATCAGTAGGACAATTATCCATAAGATCCTCGTCGGATCCAAAAAATGTCTAAGACAAATCTACAATATCATCCTCTGAATCCTTGTCTATCATTTATTTTTGGCTTAATTTCTTAGCCTGAGCTCGAGT
>NW_013666338.1:271254-290487 GCF_000517525.1 Limulus polyphemus | reverse complement strand
GCATGAGCTCGAGTCACAGCACACGAGGGAAACACATCGGGATTCTTCTCAATGATAACATCATCCTTAGATGCAACAGTGATCGGCTCGCTAACCATTTAGGGATCGGCAACAGCTTTCCCCAGCCAAATCGTTTCCCAACAATAATGATGCACACTTAATTGGCAGAGTAGGTATTACTCCAACTACAACTGGTCCCGAAACTAGGTCTAATGCTAAATAAATGTTATGAAGAGGAACATTAACAAAGCCACTCTCAATACCCTGAGCTATAACATACTCATCAGTGGCAGAACTCGAACCTAAAGACAGTATACCTTCTAACAACAATAACTTAGTCGCCCCAGTATCACGCAGAATACGTATGATTATGGGATTGGCAGTGTCATTTGTCAACGACACAGAACCAACAGACACAAAAGGTCTAGATTCCCCCTGATTACATCAGCCTTTAAATCAGTGGCCGAATCAACAACATCGGGTGATCTGGTGAAACTACGTCGATATGTGGACATGAATGCACTGGGTGCTGCCTCCTTTTCTTTATCAAACACCAACAATCGGGCATAGCATGACCAGGTTTTTTTTTACAAAAATGGCAGACAGGCTTTCATAGGTTTGATGAAGTTTTATCCATATTTCTTTTTAAGAGAAGTAGTTTTATGTGTTAAAGTGTAATCTTTGGAAAGAACAACTGCTTCCTGTAGTGTTTGAACTTTCTTTTCGTCCAGGTAAGTTTGAGGTCATCATGTGCACAACGTTTAAATTCCTCAATTAGACATAATTGTCTTAGTTTGTCGAATTGCACCAACGATCAAAATAAATCTCTTTTTCGTGTGTAAATTCCATATACGTTTGATTATCTTGCTTGCGATAACCTCGAAACTTTTGGCAATAAGCCTCTGGTACTAACTCGTATGGTTTGAGAAGAGCTGCTTTAACTTTATCACAATTCGTACAATCTTCTAAAGAGAGAGCGGCATAAGCTTCTTATGCTTTACCAGTTAAGACACTTTGTAACAGTAATGACCATTTTTCAATGGGCCATTCCATGGTTAGGGCAACCTTCTCAAAATATTGGAATTATTTTTCAACTTCATTTTCATTAAATGGTGGTACTTTAACATCTCAATTAAGTTCAAAGTTGTCATTTTGTCTTGGTCGATTAGAATTGAGTCTAATTTCCATTTCTTTCAGTCTAATTTATTTTTCGGCTTCAATGCTAGCTTTTTCGGCCTCGCGACGTTTATTTTCTCTTTCAGCTTCAATACGACCTTATTCTTTCTCTTTTTCGGCTTCGATATGAGCTTGTTCAAGCTCGATTTGTTTGAGATTTAGCTGGATCTCTAACTTATTTTTATCACTCAACCCCGATTGGCTAGTGGGGACACTAGAGTATTCCTCAGGCAACAAATCATCATATACTAGTATTTCGATAATACGCCTTTTTAGTTCATTTTTCTCATTCATCTTTTAACTTCTAGTTCTAAAACTTTGTCAATTTCGAGCAATTCACTTTTTGTTTTATATCTTTCTAGTTGTTCGAGGGAGGGTGATTCAAGAAAATCTTGATAATCAGACATGATCAAGTCTTGTTGGCACTGATAGATATAAATTGAATTATGATTTAAGTCTTAATTTAGATCGAATTTTGTCTCCTATTCAGATCTCGGACACGAGCCCCAATTTATTATGTTATGTATTACAATTTCGAATGGTCTGAAATTTAGTTAAATGATACTTCAAATTTAGTAGTTAAGTAAAACTGATATATGGTCAGTTTATAATACTTGCCAACAAGATTGATACACACAGTTTTTAATACAAATATATTTTAATATGGAAACAATAATATAATTTATAACGATGGTTATTACAAATAGTTATTACATACAATGATTTATATACAAATTTTTACAAACTCACAAGCAATATAAAGTCTTCTTTCTAGTCTGAAACTTCCTTGATATCTTATCAATGGTTCACGATGAGCGAGTTAGTTTCGAGTTGACATAGGTACAATTCACTTAACAGGGAGCTAGCTAGCTCTGTGGTCTTCATTGATCACACGCCGTTTTTTTCCACCAATGATGTTAGGTAATGTTTTCGTAAAAGTACTAATGTCCGATGTGAATCCACAGAAGTTAAATGGTTTGTAATGTTCGAAATTTATAAATGTTCCTGGTCAAATATCTGAAATGTCCCGATTAATAAGCGTTATAACAATCACAGTTGTATCTTCCGATGTTTATAGTATACCAACTATAGTAAACCAATAGTAGATACTGTTTTTGGCGCGTCACGTTGGTTATATTCATAGGCATGTGGAGAGTTTCTCGAAATTTCAGTTTACGTAAAAATACTGACGCTAACACTAGCGTTTACGTACACACATATATTGTTGCTTCTTACACTTGAGAATCTTTTACAACTGTAGAGAATAGGAGGGAGTTTCGCAATACATATTTAACAGTATAAGTTATGTAAATTTCTAAATATAAATTTAATTTGAACAAACATCGATATTAAAATAAATACATAACAATAAATCCTTCACAAGAAATTATTGAAATTATTACTATGATCAACAAAATGTATCACTTAACTTCACCTATTATTTATTGTAGTTATAACATTTGACTTATGCTACAACAACGTGTTCAAAAGTGTCACTTGTAGCAGCACTTTAATTTATAAAAATTACTTTGTACTCTGATACATTGTGCAACTTTGACCTTATCTGAAAAAGTATACAGTGTCATAAGTATTCCACCCAACGTTATATATATCTTTTAATTATAAGACACATGCTATATATAATTGATATACAATGAATTTGAAAACTATCACAAAAAGCAGCAAAATTTCCAAATTATTTTACATTCTTATAGAAAACAAAATTTCAACTCGTGTGGATATTTTCATAGTTGCACAAACAATCTTTCCAAAATTATGCATTTTCAATTATTTTCATTGCCACTTAAAGCATCAAAATATCCAAACACCAGTTTATATTCTACTTCACTATGTATTGAAAAAATCAACGTGAAAAATGTCACAGCAGCATAAACTTTCAGCCAAAGTTATAAATTTTAAATTATACCGCAATGCAACCACCATAAATTACAAACTATAATAGACTTCAAAATTGTCATTTAAAGCAACAAAATTTCCAAACACCAATTTACACCCTGATACACTGTTTAACACGAAACTACCCAAAAGGTATATATTTTACAATAAGATTCGTACCTGTGATCATGTCATTTCTGTGGTCTGGTACGCACATTCACTTAACTCTCCATGACTCATACGTTTCTTTATTTATCGTTAAGCCCAAAGCTACACAATGGGCTATCTGTGCTGTACTCACCATGAGTACCGAAACCCGGTTTTTTAGCGTTAGAAGCCTTCAGACTAAACTTTGAGCCACCGGCGGGTAATGACTCATATAACTCTGTTTTTTTTAACAACTAATGTCAATTTATTATTGTTTTTACATTTTGTTGTATTTATTTCTTTACCTACATTATATACCCGTTTAAAACATAGAAAAACTATTTGATGATTGAATATGTGACAAAAGCTCAGTTTCATCAGAAACCACGCAATTTATGAAAGAAGGGTTTTAATGTGTGCTAATTTGAAGGATTTAGGGAAGTAAACTTTCCACTGAAACCATAGGCAGATCCTCGGGGGAGGGGATGTGCATACGTCTATCCCTTAAAATAGGTTGCTTTCTAGGTATTGGATTGCTCCTGCCCTACTAGAACATAATTATAATTTCAGTCTCACAATCTGTTTATGCTCCAGTTTAGAAATTGTTTGGATTTTTGTGTAGAAATTTGGAATCCACTTATTTCATTTCTCGAATTATTTCTCTTTTATTTCAGGTTAAAGCTTAAATGCGCTTTCATAATGAAAACATGGTAAATCTTCTTTCAAAATTAAATTTACATTTATGATTTTTAAACCAATTCGCCATTTACTGATACTTGAGAGTTATCGACCAGCACAACATGAAGATACAGGCAACACACAATCATCACTAATGTTTGGAAGGTAACTTAAAGAGCCCTTGGGCTTTTTGTACTCACATCTGGATTATATAGCTATATAGCAGAGTCTTACACAAAATATTCAGAGGGACTAAGAGATGCCAGTGAGATCATATATGACTTTACCAAAGAAATACTTAAATCATTTAATGATATGATGAAAAGCAACTATGATGTAAATGCTGATAAGACTGGGTTTCACTGTGGTTATGTGATGTGGTATGGGTGTACAATTCTCGTTGCAACAGAGGATGAACTCTGAAATTATGTAGGTATGTGAGGGATCATATGTTGTAGTGAAAAGAATCAATGATGTTGGTTACAGAATCTTGAAGGAAAGGTGGTTCAAGCCAAAGGTCATCCACCATAAACATCTTTGGAAATATGTTGGTGACAGAAAGGCCCAGTGGTTAGAATCAGAGCAGTCAACTTACTAAAAGGCCCATGATTCTTGTCGAATCAACTTAAGAAAAGTATTTACCAATGGAAATGAACTTAGTAAGAACCTAGGATTCCTTTTGAGACCACTTCCATAGTATCACCAAGGATAGAATCTCAACCATCTACCCAGAGGGACCTCCTCCAACCACAAGGCAGCACGTGAAAATAAGGGACAAAAAAAGAGGTCATCCCATATGTATAACATAATCCATAGAAAATAAAACTATAAAAAAATGGTCAAATAACAATTTAGATACTGTAAATAAAATGTCGAAGATTTTGTTACATTAATGAGAATTTTGATTTATTAATTTGTTCAATGATATATTGATTGCAATGTTTATTTATCAATGTATATTTTTGTTAATTGTAAACAATGATTTTATTGCTAATTATAGAATATTCAGCTTAGGGTACTGTCTTATTTGTGTATTAGGATTGTTCAAGGGATTTCACAACCCAGGGAGGGGCAGTGTCGTAGGCTATGTTTTTAATATTTTAATTTAGATGTTACCAGATGGCGATTTTTAGCATTGGTTGTATAAGTTTCATTAAAGTCTGAACTTCTAGTTGCTTTTGGAATGTTTATGACGTGTAGGGAGAATAGGGTAACAATATTTGAACACCAGAAGATTATTGAATAGTTAGTTAATTCATTATCCAGTTATTAGAAAGTTAGTCAGTGAGTCAGATAGCAATTTAATTAGATAGTGAGGCTATTGCCATGATATCCATCGATTAATGAGCGTGTTAATCAATCAGTTTGAAGCTGAGTCGTCGATATGGCTAGAAATTTAATAAGTAATTTTATTTTGAGAGCTAGGCGTATCATTAATATAGGAATTTCTGTTGAAACGTCATTTTTGACGCTAATCCTACCAGAGAACATAATCTGTAGAATGTCATTGAAGAAATAAATAATTAGAAAAAAGTGGTTTCGACTTTATCAATTTAATCAAAAACAACTCACCCACTGATAGAACACGTTAAAAAATAATATGTAAATGAGTTTGTATTGTTGCGTATCTGCTCGTTCGTTAATTTCCAGTATAAATTATTTCAGAGAAACGTCAGCGATACAAGTCCTTTCTTGATTAAAACTAGTTTATTCTTTCTCGATAAAACTTTGCAATACACAAAATTCCCACAGTCAATACGTTTGTAATCTCGATAACAAAACACACACACACTTTATATTACCGTCACTATCGCTCGCTTGACTCAATTATCTGTCTCTATATCTATCTATCTGTAATTTTTTCTTCCCTTCTGCACATTATCAAAGGAGCTTACAAGCATGCCAAAGGAGAAAAAATGGTAAAATGTCTCTAAATAAAATAAGATATGACGGATTTGTTTCTAGTTTCTGGTTAGTAGTTGCTCTAATAAAAAACTAATTTTGAAAATAACCATTCACAATGCTTGACATACTGTTCATGGTCGAACATCAAATACTTTAAATATAATACTCTTTTAAACTCTGTTATCGTAACTGAGGCAAATTCGAACGAGTCTTGAAGTTTGTTTTATCTAGAAATTTTATATTTCATCCAAGTGTTAGATGTTGATGTTTATTCTTCGATGTCTGTGTTGAAACTAGGAGCTTATGACGCTAAAAAATCGGATTTCGATACCCGCTATAGACACACAACAGATAACTCATTGTGTATCATTGTTATGAATAACAAACAAGCAAAAAAAAATCTAACAATAAAATCTTAATTTTTCATCCTTTCGACACATTATTCATTAAGAGAATAGGTTAAATCTTTTTTTGAACCCCCCCCCCCCCATGTAACGGAGAATTCGGACTCATACTAGTTTACTAAAAGTCGTTGAAAATAGTCTTTCTATGAGACAAGTTTGAACACTTTATACCTTTAAAGAAATCTAGTTCCTTTTGAGACTCTATAAATGAGTAACCACTGTCAATGACTGAGAATACCAGTACTGTTACTGGAATAGATATATAACTGTCTGTCTACTTTTAGAAGTTCCATTCCAGAGTTTTTACACTGAGCTGAACAAAACAAACAAGAAAAACTCACGTCCTAGCTTTTGAGGCATGGTATATTTTGGTCTACCTGTTCACTTTCACCTTGTAGTCTATTCTGTTGACCACTTCCTGCATTACTAAAAGCCCTTTCCATTGCAGGGTGAGTTTGTTGTTGTGTCGAACTTTGGTCTTCTTGGAAGAGAAGTACTTCTGACTGCCTTGAGCTGAATACGAACATTCTCGAGCGAGTTGACAGGTTTCATCCAGTCGAGTTGTGAGGTTTAACCTGTACTGGTATATGTTCATCACTTCTGACTCTTCTTCTCCTGTTTATGCTTCTTTCAATATCTGTATTGGACGTCGTATTGTTCTTCCATACAGTAACTCAAAGGGTAAAAATCATTTACTTGCTTGTGGGACTTCTTGGTAAGCAAATAATTCTGCCTGCAGGTACCTGTTCCAGTCACATGGTCTGTCCTGGCACATCTTCCTCAGCATGCTCTTTAAGACTATTGAAACATAAATTATATTATATCTGTGGTTGTACAGGGTGGTAAAGAGCTGCCTAGTGCTGATGAGTCCGCCCACCTGTTGCATCTGTTCTGAGATAAACTGGATCCCTCTGCCACTCAAGACTTCTCTTGGAAGCCTACTTTGCAGAACATTCCAGGAGGGCTTCCACTGCTCTCTCCATCTGTTACGGTTTATTGGCACCTATCGATGTTTATTAAAAGCTCCGATTACTACTGGCACTGTTGACCCATTTTCTAACTTGAGTTGACCATCAATCATACACTGTTCAGTCATGGTGATAGAATTCCTTCTTGTGATGAATCTGATGAGTTTTCTCTATTCTGTTACTTGTGGTAGAAGTTCCATGGTGACAGTCTCTCTTTTCTCGTTTCTTGCCAGCACCATCTTTGTAGGTAGTTCCAGTTGCTTTCTGATGAGATTTCTGCTGTTTCTTGTTGGTGATAGTTTTGTGCTCAACTACAATGTGTTCCATTTTATAACAAGCATAGTAGCTCTTCTCCATTTTGTCTGTTGACTTCTTGTCACTTTTGGTGGCATCCTGCTTCTGGTCAGCCACTCCTGGTTTTTGACTGGTTATTCTTGTACTTGCCAGATATACTCCCTCCATGGGCTGCCATATACTGTTTTGCCAGCTTGATAATCTTGTCTACGTCTTTCAGTGCTCTCTCTTTCAGGAAGAATGATATGTCAGTGGAGCATGTGACCATGAACTGTTCATTTATTAGTAGATCTACCATCCTTCAAAACTATTTTCACACTTGGCCATATCAGTTCACTTTGTGAAATATTGCTGTAGATGAACCACAAACTGAAAAACATTTTCTCTAGTGTCGAGTTTGACTTCCCTGAACTTCCAGTGAAAACCTTCTTCACTAAGTTCATTACATTTCAGCAAGGCCACTTTTAACATGTCATAGTCCGTGGCATCTTCTGACATCTTGCCTTCATACACTTATATTCCTTTTCCTGTGAGAAGAGGGCTGAAACAGGCTGTCCAGTCGCCCTTTTCCCAGTTCTGACTTGGGTGAATCTTTCATACCTCTCCAGGAAAGCATTTCTGTTCTTTAAATTTGAGTAGCTTGGGTTGGCTGGCCCTGACTGTATTGTCATTCTTTGGTCCTCAATCTTTCTGTTGGGCGAGCTTAGGAATATCAATTTGTGCTCTTATTCTCTCTATTTCCAGTATTTCTCTTTCTTCCTCTCTGCTCTGCCAATGCACTTCTCTTTCTAGGTCTTGTTGTTGTTTAACAAACTCTCATAGATCACCACCTATGAGCCAAGGTCACTTGCCCCTTTCTAGCCACTTATAAAAGTTAGTCGACATGGTTATAGAGTGTGGTTGGGACCTCTACAGTATTTTCGCCACCACTACAGCTGTGCGTATATAGGCCTATTTACCATTGTTATTTAGATCTACTACCATCGTTTACCACTATAGATCCTGGATGACTTGCCATTCTTCACAATAGTTGTCTGTGATTTCTTGGTGATAAATTTGAGCAATAACAAACAGCACACAGTCCAATTGTTTTAAAATAATATATTATAACAAGTTAAACATATATACAAATGCTCGTTGCACTGTTGGTTATCACAGTTGTATTCAGAGCTTTAAATAATCGTCTCTTTTTCATCAAAATCCACTGAGGTTGGTTCAGTTACTTTAGAACGCAATTGAAAAGACGAATTATTTCTTCTATACTCTGTTATTACAATACAATGTATGATAATTTTACTTACTATATGCTCTTTATGGCTAAACTCATAATCATCTAATCTAGATCTATCTATCTTTCGAACTAAATTTTCGACGCATATATATAGTCTAACTTATGCCTAGAATGTTCCACACGCTCTAGATATTATGATGCAACAATACTCAATTAAAAGAATGAGAAAAACTCAGAAGGATCTAGTCATATGACGCAATATATAACTATTGAACTACACAATGTATGATTCGTAACAGTTACGTAAACAAACTTGCGATAAACTATCGCTTCTAAAAATAACTAAATTTAACACTTGCGCTATATAAACTATCAAAATCATAACACTCACACAAACTTAAACTGAAACACTTGTGTCTATCTAACACTTTCTTTCTCAAAGTTGAACCAAAACCCCATTGCCAGTCTCTAAATCTCTGGCATTCTCTACCTGAACAAAAATGTTTTTGACATCATCAGATGCACAAGTTTAACTTCCTTGTTGTTATTTTTTTTTTGTATAAACCTTTGACATGGTCACGAATGGTAGAATTCTTGATCTTGTATTGCTCTCCAGTATTGTGAATGCTCAATTTTCCTTCGTTTATGGCTTCCAAGGTTGCTTCTAGTTGTTGAGGATCAACAGTATTCATTGGGCGTCCTCCAAAGACTTTCTTATACTTTTGAAGTATGTCTGAATTTATCTAATCTGCAATACGAAATCGTAAAAATGCTATAAAATTGAACAAAAAAAAACTTAGTTAACGAGAAAGATTAATTAGTATATCATTATCTTGTAGGTGGAGATGGCTTTTAGAATATGTACAGGTACGCATTAGCAGGGATTCAGATTTCCATCGGCAACAGAAGTTATTAGATAATTACAGAATTGAAAAAATAATAATACCTATATCAATATATCAAGCAGAGAAGGATACTGTTAAGTCACTGTTTTCGGTATTATTATAAAATTAAATCTAAAAAATCCCCAACATAAAAATCTGACAAAAATATCTTATTTCATGAAAAAAATGCAACTCGTGTAATTTTCCCTCTCGTCCAAATTTAACCTGATTTACTTTACTGAACCTGCAAGAAACTAATAGCATTGGCACAAGGTAAGTAATTTTGTACAATGTATAACTCAAAATGAGAAAGCTATTAAAAAAGAAACGCAGTGAAAATTAGTGGGCTTCTACTTTTTGCCATTAATCCTAATCTTAGATTCAGTTTTTTAAATAACTTTCTGTTCATATTACATACACATATATATAACATTTAAAGACAAAATGGGACATGTTGGTCCATCTAGGCAATCCCATCTACTAAATTAATTTTTTAAATAAAAATAAAGCACCCAAAGCCAGCTCTTATCATTCAATATTTATCAGCACTTTCTTTTAAACTCTTTAAATAATCGCATACACCATATTTGAAGAAAACCCTATCCAAAGGCTAACTACCCTGTTAGAAAAAGTTGTCTTAGTTGAAGATGACTCCTTCCCTGCAAACATTTATACTTGTGTTCCCTAATTCTAATATTCTCGTAATTACTTACAAAAATACGATCCACCAACACTATCAATTCCCTTAACAATCTTAAACAACTCAATCATATCCTCTCTAACTTCAAGAGAAAATAGTTTCAGAAATTTTAACCTGGCCTTGTATGACAATCTTTCCATCCCAAGTATCATCTCAATAGTCCTCCTCTGAACAATTTTCAAAAATTTAATGTTTTTTTAAGGAAATACAGTCAAAACTGAACACAATACTCCAGATGTAGGCTAACCAATGATCTATACAATGCAGTTATAACTTCTTTAGATTTGTATTCAGTATTTCTGTAGATACAACCTAAAGATCCTATTTGCCCTGCCACTAGCAACAGCACATTGCTTGGATGGCTTAAGAGGCTGATGAACCAAAACACCAAGATTTTTTATTTTCAAAACATTGTTAAGGCTATTCCCTGGGCCGGCGCCAGACTATTTTGCGCCCTAGGCAAGGCCAGCTACTTGCACCTCCCCTCCAAATACCAACATAGATTTTTAAGAATAGATGTTTTGTAGAAAAATAAAAAGCACAAAACTTGAAACAGCTAGAATTATTTTAAATTTCAAGAATAGGTAATAATCAATCTATGATTATCTTTCGCAAAAACAAAAGAAAATATTTTGGCACACAAATAATTTTGAAATAAAGGGCACTAGGTATAATGCATACCTCCGCCATTGGTAACACAACATTAAAACCTTTTACTTCACACACATTAAAGTACGTATACCATTTAAGGTTACTTGGCGTAACCAACCCGTCATGTTACCATAATATTTTGCTTACAGTCAGACAGAGAAACAAAGAAAAAACAGACAAACAGAGTTAAAAACGTCTCATAAAGTTTCAATTTCAGGCACAGCAAAATCTCACTTTGCGTGTCTTTTCATTTGCAAATTTTGTCATCAATTCAACCAGATCAAGTGCTGATGCCTGGGCATGTTCAATTGATATAGTTGCCAAGCCAACTAGTCTATTTTCCAACATTGTAGAGCGTATGTAAGTTTTTAAAGTTTGAGGTTTGAGAAACTACGTTCACCACTTGCCATTGATACTGGAAGTATGCGAAGGATACTTAGAGCAACGGAAACATTAGCCACATTATTCAGGTGTTTTTGTTGTAGTACGAAGAGAAGTACTTCTTGTGGCAGCATAGACTCTGGAAGTCTTCGACCTATTGCTATAAGTTCACAACACAAATCTTCACCATCAGTATCTTTGTTTCTATTATGCATCAATGATTTTCCAAATTCTTGCAGTCCTTAAGTACATCTTCAGTAGATTTTTTCTTTATACTGTATAGATCATACAGGAAGCCAAATAGGGAATTATATTGTTGTAGATGTTGGAATCTCTCTTCAACAGATTGTATGGCCATGTCTAAAACAGCATAGTAGAAACCTACTTTGAATTTCTGCTTTGGATCTTGTGGTGCCTCTTCTTGGGCCTCATACTCAAACTGCCGTTTCTTTCTCCTGTTTCTAACTTGTTTTGTCTAAAAGTTTGATAGTATCTCTAGTTACTTTGCAATCTCAGTAACATCTGTCAAAACTTGTTGAAAACCCTCATCACACCTGCAGTCCACAAGATAATTCTTAGCCACTCGCAATTCTCTTGTAGCTGAATTTAAATCAGTTTCCTTATTTTGTAGTAGCTTGCTTGTAAGATTGACTTCAAAAAGGATGTTGCACCATGTAACAAGGGATACCACAAATTTGAACTTTTTGCACCAGCAAGGGCCTTAGCTTCAATTCGGAAAGTATTTCCAGATGAACCTGTTAGGCTTGTATCATCAAAGATTTCTATTAAATCATCATATATATTACCAAGATGATATCTCAGTGGTTTCAAAGCATCGATCCCACTCTCCCATCTTGTTTCGCTCAATGGCTTAACAGTTATGCTTAAGTTTGATATATGGCTAGTTAGAATTTTCCAACGCTTAGTCGATGCAGAGAAATAATTATAGATCTGTTGAACCAAACTGAAGAAACCAGTTGCTTCCAGACAACACCTAGCAGCATCATTGACGACCAAGCTTAAAGACTGTGCATTGCAGGGCACAAAAAAGGCACGTGGGTTTATGTCCAGGACTCTCTTTTGTACGCCATTTTCTTTGCCTTTCATGTTACTCCCATTATCATAACCTTGACCACGCAGATTTTCAGTTGGTAATCCCATTTGCTCAAGCTGTTCAAGAAGAGTTTCTGCTATAAAGGCACCTGTAGTAGAACAAATCCCAAGAAATGTTTTCTTATGATAACTTCAGGCTCAGACATCTCATTATCTGATGGTTTGATTACATCAACAAAACGTACAATCATTGTCATTTGCTCAATATGATTAACATCAGGTGTGCAGTCCAGAATAATTGAATAGTATTTGGCTGAGTTTGTATGTGTTAAAATTTGCTGCTTTATAGCACCGGCTAGAAGCTGTACAAGCTCATTTTGGATCTCTTTTCCTAGATAGTGAACCATTGTTTATTGATCTTTAACTCTACGCAAATGTTCATTCATGATAGGATCAAAAAGGGCTAGATATTCTACAAACTTTAAAAAACTTCCATTGCTAGCATTGTACAACTTTTCATTTGTACCATGGAATGACAAGTTTTGCATGCCAAGAACTTTGGCCAAAGCAATCAAGCGTTGAAAGATTTTTCGTCAGTATTGTTCTTCTTGCCTAATTTTCTACTGGTTAATAGCATCAATTGTTTTTCCTTTAGATAAACGCAATTCAAGTTCACGCCAGGCTTGATAGTTTTCTAAATGGTCAGTATTCCATTCATGTGAAGAGAGAATTGCTCCAATATTCTTCCAGTCTTTTGAACCTGTTTCTTATAGGGATGATGCACCATTTTCTTTTGCTGAACAACTTACAGCAAAAACAAAAATCCACATCTTTGAGGTTGAATATATCAACCATTGGCGGTACACTTCTTCACCATTTGCTAGTCTCCTCTTGTAGTGTATAGGAGAAAATATTCTGTTTTTTGAGTTTTTGAGAAAATCATGTGATAGAACCTGCTGTGGTCCATGTTGTATTATAAGCTGTCGCAAATTATCACTGCAACAGTAGGGCCATTTGGCAGGGTCACTGTAATTCAAGTCAGGCACAATACCATCTTCTTTTGCAGACTTTGCAGTACTCTCACTTTTCTTGACATCCTCTTTTTTCCTCTGTGTATTTTCCAGAAATATCTTCAATTTGGGAAATTTCTGTCTTAGAGTTTATATTATTTGTAGTAGGAGCACCACACTCAGCTCCCCCAGTGCTAGTTTCAACAAGAGTACAGTCATATTCATGTTCTTGATTTACTTTCTGTGTACGAAGGTATTTCAGGAAGAACCCCTCTTGCTTTACTTGCTTCTTAGCTTTTTCTGCCTTTTGTTTGCGGTACTAGGTCGTTTTTTATCAGCCATAGATCACTAGAAAAAAGAAATAAAAATATATGAGATCACTTTGATCCAAATTGAATTAAGTTTAACAGTATTGTTAATGTTGAAAACAATAAACTGGTTATGAACTAACAATGAACTATTATGAACAATGAATTATTATATTTTCCTTTTATTATGTTTTTTTCTTAAAACAACTAATTTGTATAAAACTGTGACCCTTAAAGGTGAGTACTGCGCCCCTCTGAGGTCTGCGCCCTAGGCAGCTGCCTAGTTGGCCCAATGTTAGCGCCGCCCCTGGCTATTCCTATTAGAATCATACTCATACTTCAAATTATGATATTTTATATACATTACCTTGTATTTATTACAATCAAAAACTATCTGCCATTTATTTACCAAGTCAACAAATAATCCAAATCCTTTTGTAAGACAGTAGAACTCAAAACATTAATATCATCAGCAAATTTAAATAATTTATTGACTATTCCTTCACCCATGTCATTGATGTAAATCAAAAAGAGCAAAGGTCCTAACACTGCATCATGAAGTATCCCACTTATCACATTAATCCAGTTTGACTGAACTCCATGTATAGCAACCAAATTCACGAAGCTCTTGTACCAATAGTCCAGACGAGGCCGCAATAGTGAAACGTTGGCTGAATTAAAGTTATTTATTATTACCTGGAGAGTAAAGGTAGTTTTTTTTATATAAACTTATTGTCAAATTTCGGAATATATTCATGTCAGTTTAGTTTAAAGGAGTTAAATAAAATCACATTTGATTTTTTTATTCAATTATTTAGAAACAGTAAGACAGATTTTAAAACTCAATAGAAACATACTCACCGTTTATCATACTTGGTCCTCCAAAAATACGAAATCTGTCGTTATCAACAAACACGAACCATTTCTGGCAGAACAGTGATAAATACTATTCTACATTACTCCAACAAATGTAATCCAAATCCAATAATGTTTGACTGAGTTATAGTTTGTTTGTTTGTAATTAAGCACAAAGCTACACAATGGGCTATCTGTGCTCTGCCCACCACGAATTCCAGCGTTGTAAGTCCGCAGACATACCACTGTGCCACTGGGGGGCCTGAGTTATAGAGGAAAAATAGTGTGAAAAATCGGTTCCCACGTTAACGGATGGGGATTTTCGTGACCTTGCTGTGACCTTGACCCGACAGAAAATAATCACTTCTAAATTGGGTCATAGTTCAATTTCATACTAACTTTCATCCAAATTCATTCAGCCGTTTTTGAGAAACTTTTTTGACAAACACGTAAACACACACACACTCAGGGGTGAAAACATAACCTCCGTCCACCTTCGGTGCCGAAGGTAATAATAATAAACACTGAGATGATTGAAACAATTCTGTCACATTTTTTATATTTATTTCACAAGTTATTTATCGAATAAAATGTTTATGATTTCGAGAGAAAAAAAAACGTAAAGGAAGAAAAATGTTAGAAAAAACTATTGAACACAAAAGTGACAAATAGGAAAATAAAGACAAAGAAACACAGAACTGGATGGGTGAGAGAGTAGAATAAGAAAAGAAAAGAAAGTAATGAGAAGGCGCCGAAGGATAGCGAAAACTTGAATAAAGGTTATGAGAAATTTAAGAAGAGGTAAACTTTGTAAATAAATCGAAAGTCGAATGAATAAATTGACGGAAAATTCGACAATAAAACGGGGCAAAAATTGAAAGCGTGTATAAAGGAAAGCGATGAAAATGTTCAAAAGGTACTCGGGGCAAAAGATAAAAGATTGAAGATAAAATATAGTCAAACAGAGCGATACATTAAAAGCAATGGATTACTGTAAAAATAGCTTGTGACAAAGAAAGTGAGTCGAAATAGCTTTATAGAAGAGAAATAGAGCTGCATGCAGGAAACAGGAAATGCGAGACTGTGGCTTGTTACATGAAGAGTTTCCCACTCTTTTCTATTACCCTAGGGTTTCCGTAAAGGACTCGCCGTATTGATGCTAATCTGATTGCTCTTAAAATTATCTCTCAGCTTCTTGTAGAAGTAGTGAAAAGGAAATATTTGAACTTTTAAAAGTGTTACTGATGGCAACTCTTGTGACTTATTGACTTTTTTCTTTTTCGCACTTTCCATGCATTCTGAGTAACTTAAATTGTGTTGTAGTTTTTAATATAAAATAATTTACTGAGCATTTTCTTCCTGTAAAAGCGTCTCTCTGAGGCTAGCGCTTAGTTTACGAACGCCCATAGACGTTTCCAGAATGGCATCATCGCATCACGTGACCTTGTTGTTTCATTGTAGTGCCTGCCATATTGGATGGTAGCACCTATATATTCTACACAATGGAAAAACTTTAAAATGCCTTACTACTGTTGCGCTTTTGGTTGCACCAATAGGCAGGGCTCAGAACCGGGTATATCTTTTTACACATTCCCACCTGATCCGAAAAAAAGGTGGGTTGCTTGATGCAATTATGAGTCAAAATTGGAAATCTTCACAGAATTCCAGTATCTGCAGGTCACATTTTGTGAAAGGTATCAGAATAAACTTGTTAAGTAAATTTTTTCTATACATTTAAACTTAAACATTAAATATTGTATAAGTATCATACTATTTATCATTGACGTTATTGGTACTGTATAAGGGCCACATACCATTTTTACAGGCACTAACGAGTAAGGTATGTAATTACAGTTTGCCCCTGAAGAAGAAAGGTCCATCTTTCGAAAGCATAAAAAGATCCAAGATAAATAAACAAATATGGTGATTTACTACACTCAAAATCATGTAACTTTGTGCTTAATAATGCGCATTTCTTGTTTATACAGTAGACGTACAAAGAGGAAAATAGGTTTACGGCGGCTTTTGCTTGCCTTTGATTGTCTAACTTTTTTGAAAGTTGACCTTATATTATGAATTATTTCCATTGCCCTACTTACACACATACACAAAATTAACAGATTTCCTCATCCTTTAGATTTTTATTTATGTTTTTTTTTTTTTTACATTCTTCCTAAGCAAGACTGGAGAAAGTCTATGTTATGTGAATAGTATATTTTACATAAAACGCTCCGGTGTTATCTGAGATGATTTTCATATTTTTCCTACACTAGACTAGAGAAAGTCTATGTTATGTGAATAGTATATTTTACATAAAACGCTCCGGTGTTATCTGAGATGATTTTCATATTTTTCCTACACTAGACTAGAGAAAGTCTATGTTATGTGAATAGTATATTTTACATAAAACGCTCCGACGTTATTACTAAAGATTTTTACACTATTCCTACACCAGACTGGTGACAGCCTGTATTATGTGGATAGCATGTGCTGTATTTTAATGATGGAAATGGTGTTAAAAGTCTTGCTAATTGTAAACTATAAGTAAACTGTAGTCAATGTAAGTTAACAGCTACCGAATTTCCACATTATTTTAATACTACAACTCTACCGTATACCGTAGTGATGATAAAAACTGCTATATATTACATATAGATAATTCCACCGGGATAGGCTGTAAATTGACGGTGATGAAGTTATTACTGTGATTTGTGCTAAAATAATTAATATTACTAAACTTCAGCTCATATCATTACATTATATAATACAGAAGTATTTGAACCTGTTTTTAAAGATGTAGTTGTATTTCATTCTTACATAGAGAATTAATGCAGAATTGTTTAGCCTTTGTTCTTTTTTAACATACAATTAAATGATATTGCTTCTTAGTCTTGCATATCACCGATTCCAGTCTGTATTACAATTGAAAATAAAGTATTCTTTCGTATGACAATCTTTCTTTTTTTATTTACAGGTTATCAAACAGATAATTTATTTGTAAAAGTATTAAAATGAGCTTCATCAATAATTTCATAACTTTGGATAATATATATTAAGGACAGGTTTAAAAACAAAAAATTTTTTCTCACTTCTTGACTTACTCCCTTCCTCTATCAGTTCACTCTTTTCCCTCGTGAATTATTCCGTTTCTCTGAGTCAATTTCACTAGACACCTGCACTGATATACGTTCTTGGTTTTTTAAAACGTAAGCACTTTAAATATAGTACCAGTTACACCTCGTTACTTAACAAATGTTAGAATAACATCTATCAAAATAAGCATCAAATAATTAAGTACACCATCAAAAACGACAAAATGCAAAGATAAGATTATATATATATATAGTATACAATAAATCAAGGTTCAATACTTGGTATTTCAACTGGTGACAAAGGATGTTAACTTAGCATGTTGTTTCACTGAGTGATGTGGTATTTCAACTGGTGACAAAGGATGTTAACTTAGCATGTTGTTTCACTGAGTGATGTGGTATTTCAACTGGTTACAAAGAATGTTAACTTAGCATGTTGTTTCACTGAGTGATGTGGTATTTCAACTGGTGACAAAGAATATGAAACAACATGCTAAGTTAATTGAGTGATGTGATATTTCAATTGGTGACAAAGAATGTTAACTTAGCATGTTGTTTCACTGAGTGATGTTTGAAGTACACTTTCTAAGCATATTTAAATTGATTTAGAAGAATATAAATCACAAACTAATAATTGCTGTTAAAATACTTTGCTGACGATCAAAGTCATATTCCATATACGAGTAGAATCTAAACTCATAATGCTAGGAACATTATTAGCTCCATATTTTATAAACTTTCTTTGTTAGTAGCAATTATTTTTAACCTAGAAATATTTATGTTTAATCTGAAAAATAAACTAAATATTCAAACAATATTTTTTGTATTTATATTTTAAACGTGGTTTTTAAGGAAATTTTAATGCATCAAACTTACTTTGTTGAGTGTTTATTGTATAGAACCAGGTTACATATCAACATATATTAAGAACTATCATCAAGTGTTTCACCTTGTAGATTCTAAAAGTTGCTTCTGGTTATTACGGGTATGTTATTTACAATGTTCTGTATATAAAGCGTTGAAAATACCTGCACAGCATATTATCTCCGTTCAAAATATGATCTATCAATACAGTGTCATCGTATGTTCACAGAATTCATCTCTTTTGAGAAAGCTCTCTCCTAGGACACAAAATGCATCCATTATAAGATTAGTAACTAAAGATCTTACATGTATCCATTATAAGATTAGTGATTAAAGATGTTACATGCATCCATTATAAGATTAGTAACTAAAGATGTTACATGGATCCGTTATGAGATGAATAACTAAAGTTGTTATATGCATCCGTTACGAGACTAGTAATTAAAGATGTTACATGCATCCATTATAAGATTATTAACTAAAGATGTTACATGCATCCGTTACGAGACTAGTAATTAAAGATGTTACATGCATCCATTATGTAATTTTTAACTACAAGTGTTACATGCATCCGTTATAAGATTAATAACTAAGGTTGTTATATGCATCCGTTACGAGACTAGTAATTAAAGATGTTACATGCATCCATTATGAGATTATTAACTACAAATGTTACATGCATCCGTTATAAGATTAATAACTAAAGTTGTTATATGCATCCGTTACGAGACTAGTA
>NW_013666338.1:265799-270319 GCF_000517525.1 Limulus polyphemus | reverse complement strand
GGGGCGCGGGTTCGGATCCGCCTCCCGCCAAACAGGGTTGCCCTTTCAGCCGTGGGGGGCGTTATAATGTGACGGTCAATCCCACTATTCGTTGGTAAAAGAGTAGCCCAAGAGTTGGCGGTGGGTGGTGATGACTAGCTGCCTTACACTGCTAAATTAGGGACGGCTAGCGCAGATAGCCCTCGTTTAGCTTTGCGCGAAATTCCAAAAAAACAAACAAAACAAACGAGACTAGTAATTAAAGATGTTACATGCATCCATTATGAGATTATTAACTACAAATGTTACATGCATCCGTTATAAGATTAATAACTAAAGTTGTTATATGCATCCGTTACGAGACTAGTAATTAAAGATGTTACATGTTAATGAGCTGAGGTACCCGTCCTTTGTCCGGGGTTATGAACTTAAAAATATGGATGCTATAGTAAATAACACAGAAATCCTAACTTTCACACAATTTATTTATAACATAACATATTACTACAGTATTCATTATTACCTCAAAATGTTTTGCATAAGCTTTAAGAACTCAATATGTATATACTTAAAACATGGTATGCGATGGTCAGGGTGACTTTGTAGGGAGAAGTAGCAGCCAAAGTAATGGCAGTAGGTGTGCTTTCTGTTACCCGCTTTCAGCACCCAGCTTTCAATGTCATTCCACAGTGTTTCACGTGATAAATTAAGTAATGGTCATTGGCCGCAAAAGTGTCTTACAGGTCGAAGTTGTAAGGTCTCGGGTCAAAGTAGGAAATGAATATAACTCAAGAAACGGCTCTTCATATGAGCCTCATGGTGGCTGTTGGAGTAGAAACTTCAGCTGTGTTTATCTATTATTACAATAGCGGTGGCCATTTTTTTCAATTGTATTCCTCCATAGAGACTGCTAGTGCATACTCTGAGATATATATAAGACGTTTGTGTGCCTTCCACTCCACACAAGGTATATATAAAAAAAAACTACTGAAATGGTGCCAGTGTAGGCAGGTTTCATATATATCTATACCTTCTTCACGTGTTCAGATGATAAAGTAATTTCCATGATCATCACAAATAAATAACTAGGACTTAAGAGGAAAATGTTAAATTGGGATATTTCTAATGCTATTTTCAATATGAATCCTTATGTGCATCTGGGCCGAATGGCCAGATCAGAGATTCCTAGATTTTAGGTATAGCTATTACTAATTTTAAGCTATTGGCCAGAAAGAAGCAAGCTAGTCAACAGCATCCATCACCTCAAGGGCTTTTGAATTTTATCCAAGTAATGTGATTGACTGTCACTCTTAAAACACATTCAAAGCTGAAAGACTGAGTGTGTTCAGTTGTTTATTTTTTCTAGTTAAACACAAAGCTAAACAGTGGGCTATCCAAGCTCTACCCACCACAGGTATCGAAACCCAGTTTCTAGCGTTGTAAGTCCCCAGACGTAACGCTGTGCCAGTAGAGGACGTGTTCAGTTGTATTGTAGCATGAACCTGTATTTACCCATCTACAGTCTAGCACATTAACCATTAGGCCACGTCTGGTCTGTTGAATTAAGGGAACTTAAGATGCTCCAAATATCCACCTCTAATATGGTAATCATTAATATTATTAAACTAATTAACATCTACAAACTAATCAAGTAACAAAATTAATATTTACTTATTTGACTTTTTCATCATGAATAATATGGTTGCTAAGATAACTGATGAATCTTTCAGTCTGCAGAGAGGAGACGTGTATTTTGGACATGACATCCTTATGATGGAAATGTTTGAAATAAAAAAGATGCTTCAGAGCTATTGTAAAGATGTACGGTTGTCAAAAAGGGAATAAATAAACATGATGACATAAACTGTAACAACGTAGTGATGTTCCAAAATCGTTTCAGTATAATGTACTCAACCCTCTGTTTGATATTAGTGAAATGCAAATTTTCAAATATTATAGTATTTGAGGATGAAGTATATGCTTATTTGTTCATGGAGACAACCAGTGAATAGGTGATGGAAGGTTATGAGCTCTGGCTATACAACATCATTTTCCATTGTTAATGATTCCTCTTGCAGTAGATTGTGGTAATAAGGGGTTCTGAAAGTTGTATACTCCCTATCAAACATGATAATATCAGGTAGAAATGCTAGTTGGTCAAGTCCAAAATAGAATAATTACAATAAGAAATAACTTGGCTTTGTATACTAAAATCCAGGAAAATCTTGTCAACTGAACGTCTGACAGGTCAGAAATTTAGTCAGCAAAATTAGTTTAAAAGTTGTAGGCTAAAACGTCACAATGTAAATCCTTCTACGAAGTACTGTATAGCAGGATTTGAACCCATTAAACTAGAATTAGTATATTTTCTTCTGCCATACAGCAAATATGCATACTTTATGCAAACAAAATGTCCTTCTTAGTGCCTACTACCGGATGATGACAAAACCTTGTCGAAACGTTGTACATTTGCTGTTATGTTAAACTTATATTAAAGTTTTTCTTCATTACCCATTCAAGCGGTCTCCAACCATTATTAGTATCAAAGTGGGTTCCTCGTCATCGAATTTTAATGGCAATTTGTTTTATGTGACACTCCAACCATATTGCTTAGCAAGCTCTACACAATCTTATTAATGAAGTTCATTTCACATTCTGTTAACATCATGCTGGAACTTGCTTTCCCATGTAAGTATCATAAATCGTATATACATATAATTTTTGAACACCCACGCTTCTAACTTTTGAATTAAAGTTGACATCTTCTAATTGAAAGTTGGTGTAATTCAGTTACACCTATTCCCTAGTTACTGAGATGCTTCTCATTCCAAATATTGATAGTCTCAAGTGCTAGACCATCTCAGCATCATACATTGTACAGCGTGTCTCTGATTTTATCCACTCAACGTACTTTATTGACAGAAATTATATAAAAATAAAACAGTGTAGGCCCTCCTCCATGGCGAGGTATTCTCAGATGAAACTTAATCAGTAGGTAAATGATAAGGTTTGTGAAGATTTACTATAGAGAAAATAAACTGACTAGAAGTAGGAGAGATTCCAAAATATGATTAAAACAAGAAATAATGTTATACATCCTTAAATACAGGCATGTTGATGTCACTATTTAAGTTAGCTAGCTTCTAGGTTCTGGATTAACTTCTCTGGAGAAAGGAAAATGATATATTCATACAAAAAAAAAGATTGCAAATATTTTCAAATTATGAATATAAATAATTCTAACTAGACAAAAAAGTTTTTGAATTTATAAATGAAGAAGAAATATATAAGCTGAACCAACTTGGTTAGTTTTCAGTCTCGGCTTGTTGCTTTGTGAGCATCCAAACTGGTCATTGCCATCATGACCCATCCTTGTCATCTTAAGATATTGTACATTGGAGGTAACCAAAAGATACTGAGTTAATGTGGCAAATGGGATCCCCTAATCAAGTTTCAACTTCTCCATCCCAAGGACAGACTGAGGATATAGGCATAGCTTTCACAATGGCTAACAATACCCCTTAGTCAAGAAGATGGTTTCATCTAGCCCTTGCCGCACTCACAGATTGCGTCCTCACTTCAGCAACAGTATACTTCCAACTTGACTTCATCAAGTATACTTACACGATCATGATGTGTGAACTTAACAACAAACAGAGATACAAATGGAACAAAAAACAAAATGTTCAAAATGAATTCCACAAAAACAAGTCATTTGTTATAGCATCAAATATGCAAATTAATAACTTAATCTGTGGTATGGTAAGAATGTGTAAGTATTAAGAGCTGCAAAAATGGGAGCTTTATGAAGACCGTAATTACGAGAGAATGGACTGAACACAAACATCAAAGGAGAGACAAAAACACCTGTGTAAAATAGAAAAAATGTTTTCTTATACAACCTTATATGGAGAATACTAGAGTCGTACTATTTATATTGGTCACCTTATAAGTACTGCTTGTATTTTCCACACAAGAGACAGAAACATTATAAACTACACTTTCAAGTTAGTCCTAGGGTGGTATCTAGATTAACTAGATGAGTGGTCACTTTTAATACATTCTAGCTTGTTAATACCCCTGTCACACCCGTTCACTTGGGTATCGCCCATGCGTCAGAGGATAGATGATACAGATGCACAGCCAGCCAACTATAAACTCCATAGAACAAAAACAAGTATGATATGTAATCTCAGCCTGAAGTGACAGTTATCACAAGTTTAGAACTGATTACAACTTATTGGCAAGAATTTTAACTCCCGTATTTGACGGCATATAGGACGCATTTATTTCCCAAAATTTTGGCTCAAAAAATCGCCCTGCGTCTAATATGCGAAGTTGAGACCTTCCGCAGGCTAATCTTCTTCCTAACGCTCACTATCCTAGCACACGATCAGTACAGTATTCCAACTACGAAATAAGAAATAGGAAATTTGCATAGGCCAGACGCAGTCGAATTTTCAGTTAAAGGATGGAAGGTCTATCTCTTAAAAGTGCGAACGCTTGTCCCTTCAGAAACAAGGTTTCGTCACGTCGTTTTA
>NW_013666338.1:264064-264879 GCF_000517525.1 Limulus polyphemus | reverse complement strand
GGTTTTGAAGATGAAGAATTTTCTGGTTATAAAGATGATTAAAGTGTATCCCCATTTTCTTACTGTGTTTAAGTTTATGTTCAAGTGTTTTCTGCTTGTGTAATGTGCTGTTAGATTACTTTCAACAATATATGCTTAAATACACTAAAAACTTTTTTCCCTGAATCTGACTTGCTGAAATGGGGGTGCGTCTTATATACCCATGCGTCCTATATGCCATCAAATACGGTAAGTGCAAGACACCTGTCATCAAAGATAATGACGTCACAGTTCAACAAAGTGTCACCAGAGGGCGAGTTTCTAGGCCGCCGTGACGTCATAGTTTTACAGACTGTCACTAGAGGACGTGTTGCTAGATTGCCATAACGGACGATTACGTAATAGTTCTACAAAGTAGAGAACGTGTTTCTAGGCCACCATGACAGGTGGCCATGGCGCCATAGTTCCACAAAGTGGGACCAGCATAACATGTCTCAACATAAATATATTTAATTGGTATAAAACTCTAAGTTATTAGTTAATTAATTTTCCTGACAATTTAAATCGTCCTAAAAGAACGATATCATGAAATAATTAAAAATTATTCTTTGATTTTTCAAAATGACTATATTTAATGTAATTGGTTTAAAACACTAAATAATCAGTTAATTATATTTCCTGACCACTTAAGTCGTCCGAAAAAGGACGTTTAACACTAATTCATTAGTTAATTACATTTCCTTACTATTTATATGTTATAAAAAGACAATATCATGAAATATTATTCATTAATTAAAACTTACACTTTCACTAGCTCAACTTTATGCTATCAATAT
>NW_013666338.1:247535-263124 GCF_000517525.1 Limulus polyphemus | reverse complement strand
AATTAGGGACGTCTAGCGCAGATAGCCCTCGTGTAGCTTTGCGCGAAATTCACAAACAAAACAAAAGCAAACAAGCTATCAATATGACTTGACACTTAAAAACGAAAATATGATTATAATGAATAAATTATTCTGGTTGAAATATTCGTAACCCATACAAAGAAGGAAATCAGAAATAAAAAAATTAAATGCATGCCAGGACAAAAAATTACCATATATTATCTATGCTTTTCAGATTATTATTTCTACCAGTTACCATGCTATGCCTTTCCGATTATTTCTTTAACTAGCTATAGTTATATGTCTTTCAACTTATTATTAATGCTAAAAATGAAAAAGACCCAATTTTATCATTGGATCAAGGTAAAAAGGAAGACATAAGGAAGCAAGCAAACAAAACTATGACTGATAGTTTAGATTCAGTAAAGAAAGCAAAATATCTTAAGCAATGTGTCTCAACATGCGTCATCAATAAAACGCATATTAAATATTATGCAATAATTAAATTTACACTTTTACTAGTTTGACTTTATGACTTGACATAATATTTCATTTTACACGCCATACTTTATAATTTTATCTTACACGAGTTTTGCAAGGTGAACATTACACTTCCACATATGATCAATGTCTAGATTTAATTATGTTAAAACCATTATTTTGCATAATTTAACATCTGTACTAATACACTTTGCTACAACTAAAAATAGTGAATGAATGACTTTCTGTTTACCCATCCATTTTCTATAGGAATTGATCACTGGCAGACACACCTCCAAACTTTTTTGCATACACAGATCTTGTGAAAGTACGGAATACATTTCTAAACTCTTCATAGCTTCTTTCAGAAAATGTTCCCGTTGTTTCTCCATTTTCTATGAAATTTCACAAAAATAATTAACTCTTAGACTCATATGATCTCGAACTGACATCAAACTAGTTAAACTTTATGCAAAAGTAATGATATGGTCACACACACACACATACATTCTATGAAGGAAGGATCATTTTCTCAGTGCGTCATCAAAGACTAGATTTAATACCATGTAAAACATTATTCTACAGTACACAAAACCACCATGGAAATAGACGTCATTATCGTCCACCAACCTTCAATTTAACATACAGTTTATCAATCTGACGTATTAAGGGCCACTATTATACAAGATGGACAAACAAACCAGAAATTCTATTTCAGTATCTTTCAAGTTCCTTACGATAAAAGACAAGATAATGCATACCTTTTCTTTCAAGTTTTGTAAATCCTCTATGTTTTCAATCCAAATAAACTCTTATGTTCAGTATACTTTAACTATTACAATGAAGAACGTATTTTTATGTCACTGAACTTAACAGTCAGTAAAACAAAACTATCTATTCATACACTTTACATAACAATAGAGAAAGCTACATACATATTCATGAAATTCTCAATATTTTATGGTACATTGGGAAATTTTCTGTTTTCGATTTGGAGTTCATATATTTGTCGTTTAATATACCCACCTATACATAGTCTAACTTGTTGGTGGTGTAATCACGTAAAGAAATGGCAGTATTGTCCGAAATCTTACAATTTGGGATACGTTCTTCAAATTTATCTGAGGGGCTATTTCCTCTGACAAGTTGACAGCTCGATAACATACTATTTATAAATAACACAAACTGAAATATGTATGGATTACCAAGGTTGAATTAACTTTAATAAAAATATGGTACAATTAAGTTAGTATACAGTTCTTGTTACAGTTCCTACTCAGATAAAGACTCTTACTAACCTTTGTTCATTAGTATCTAATGGCTGCTTCTTGAGGAAAACTCAATTTTTATCATGTTGTGAAATGAAGAACTATTATACTTCATCTAATATATAATGACACAGAACAGTGATTATGGTTTTTGTACGATATTTAACTACGGAGAATGACTTACTTACTTTATCATTGAAACAATAAGTACCATTAATATTGAGGTAAAAGTTTTTCAATATGGTGTGTAACTAATTTGTTATTTTATATTTATTTTAATATCAACGGTTGTTTTGATTAAATTTCTATTTAGAAACATACATAGCTTATACTGTTAAATGTGTATTGCGAAACTCCCGCTTATTCTCCAAAGTTGTATAAGATTCTCAAGAGTAAGAATTAACAATATACGTATGTACGTAAACGCTTAAATTTATATTGTTACGTAATCTGCATTTTCTAGAAAACCTGCACACGCCTATAAATATAACCAACGTGCCGCGCCAAAAGAGTAGTATCTATTATTAGTTTGCTATAAACTTTGAAAGCTATAACTGTGATTATTATAATGCTTATCAATCGGAAAACTTCTGCTAACAAGCTTGACTTCACAGTAATGGAAGTCAGGCATCATAGCTGCCATAGGTAAGTTCTGTTTTTAGTTTTATGGATTTAATGCATTGTAAATATTTTGGGTACCCTTGTGTTTCTACTTCTATTGTTTGTTTCATTTATTGGTCTGATTTATAATAATTTGTGTGTAAAGATATTTTTTCTATGTATAATTGTTGTATTCTGAATTATGACTAATTTAAGAATATCTCATAAAGTTTCCAACTGCATTATCATTGTATAGTTAAAGTTCAAACTGAATTTATTATAGACCAATGTTAAAGGGTATTCTTTTCATGTAATTATCGACTATTGGTGTTAGATATTTCTATTCTTCAATTGTATTCATTTTAAGATACTTTAGCCCCCCCCCCCCAGTAACACAGTGGTATGTCTGCTAGAATCCGGGTTTCGATACCCGTGGTGAGCAGAGCACAGATAGCCCATTGTGTAGCTTTGTGCTTAATTACAAACAAGATACTTTAAATATTTTGGTGATGTTGAGCCATAAAGGAATTTTCATTTTGTATCTTACATTAAATTAAATTGTTTATTAAATGATTATTTTTACGAAAAAGTAATTTTTGCAGGTGAATCAGTAACATCCATATTAAAATGTATAATTTTGACATTGAATTTTTGTATCCTAATTTGAGGTTATTTTAGGTTGAGGGTATATTTTCATATATGTAACTGTATTTTATTATGAAGGATTGTTTGTTTGTTATGAATTTCGCGCAAAGCTACACGAGGGCTATCTGTGCTAGCCGTCCCTAATTTAGCAGCATAAGACTAGATGGAAGGCAGCTAGTCATTACCACCTCTTGGGCTACTCTTTTACCAACAAATAGTGGGATTGGCCGTCACATTATAACGCCCCCACGGCTGAAAGGGCGAGCATGTTTGGTGTGATATGACGAGGATTCGAACCTGCAACCCACAGATTGCGAGGCGAGTGGCCTAACCACCTGGCCATGCCGGACCAATTATGAAGGAATTTGTTACTGTATTGTACATTGACATTAGCAGTTTCCTTAATTGAAAATGTAAATCTGATTGATGCTCACCTTCATGCACAGAAAGCTAATTTCTCATTGAAATTGTGTTAATCTGTCTGAGAGACTTACATGCCACCAGCCTGGTGAAAACCTCCACCTACAATTCACCAATAGGAGTGCAACACACTTCCTTACACAAATGCACCCTCTAGATACACACTTGAAATATTACATTTTTTGACGAGGCCACAAATAAATGTAAACCAGTAAAATAGGAATGGGTGGTGAAGTGTATGGAATTGAATATGTGTCGGAAATACATTTTCAATTAAGGAAAATGATAACTTCTGATACAATCACTCATCTCTACACGCAGAAAGCTAGAATCCCACATTGAAATGGTGGAGGGACCAGTGTGAAAGTTGCCCAGATGAGCTCCTTTCAGCAAGTGTCCAAATGAAGTCCATGGGGTAAAACACCTTATGGCAGAGTCCCCATAGGAACACACCTGTGGGAGACATCTTATCTCACCCAGGGCCTGTATGGTGTCGCAAGTATGGGTTAAATAGGTACATGAAAATTCAAGTACTACTCAGACAAAACGACAGATGGCTAATATATAGTGAGGTTGATGCTCATTCACATTGTATTGTGGGTGCACACCTCCTCAACCATCAGTCTTTAATGGTCAAAACCAGCTGTTGGAAAAGGGCACTTGTGCTAAGTACCTGTGCACAGCTTCTCTACTGTTGACACTTCGGACCTCTCACCAGTCGAGGGAGGAGGGCACTGTGTATACATATTGGTTTATTAGATACAGTTAGCATGGATACTCATATCACCACAACTCAACCATTAGACACTATTGGCCCCTTGCCTGCTGTGGGGTTATGTTGTATGAGTGATACATCACAGCTGGATAAGAAGTAATATTATCTACTCTGCCATCAGATACAGGGGTGTCAGGCCTTTGCAGGAGAAATATATGAGCATGAGAGTGATATGTGTCCAAATTCCACTTGAAGATTGTGATGTATCGATATGCCCCACTTCACACTGTAAAAGGACCCTTGTTCAGGTCCCAATCAGTGAAGATTTTTCATGGTCCAATGCCCCAGTGGTTGGTTCCTGGTAAGTGGTAAGAGTCTCCCATGTTTCTTTAGAAGGAGAGACCCAGAGAATATACCCGAATCCCCACTGGGCACCTGCCAGATAGGTCTTTTACTGGAGACAATGAAATGGGTGACTGCAAAACTATTTTTAAAAGCCATCAAGCATTAGCCAGAGAAGCAGGCAGATGCACAACTCTGATACTGGCTTTTTCTATGATAGTACATGGAATGGGTACAATGTGGATTGGACTATTGAATGTATTACCATGAGTAGAACTTCAGTGGTCTTGTGGAACACCCACCTCACAGTGGGTACTGATTGGGCCAGGGCAGATGGTTTGAACACCTTCTGTTATCCTGGCCTGATGTAAATTTATGGGTAAGTATACCCTGTGAAGCAACACTAGCCACCTATTGGGATCCAACTGTATAAGAACGGTGAAAAAGGAATAAGTAATAAATACTCATACCCATTACAGTTGCAGGATGAATTTACGACTGGCCATTGGTGGAAGTCTGTACACTACAGGAAACAAAACAGCCAGATCGCAGATATGGTTTAATGTGAGACCAACATCTGTGGGGTAGTCCACATGCTAGCCTGGAGAAAAAGATAGAAAACCTGAAGAGAGGAGACTTGAGAGAGCATACAAACATTCACCATCAGAGGGGTATACAAGATGTATGAACTGGTGGATTTAAACCATAATGGGGTAAGGAGAGAGAGAGCAGTGTACAGGAGGTGTCCTAATTACAAAAGGGCAGTGAGAGGAACCACAAGGAGAAAGAATGTGACAAAACACGGTGTGGCCCAGACACGACAAGAGCATCTATCCAGAGCAGAAACACCACCAAAAGATAAATCAAAGGAGGGGATATGGGAAGAAAGGAAGGATCATGTTCCCCTTGCATGGAATACAAGGAAAGACTGGCCACAACAAAGGAGAATCAAAGAGAGGTAATGAGAAAGCAGGAGGAAACAACAGTGTAGAAATGCATATAAAGGCAAGTATGAATAGTACATGTGTTCAGGGAGAGCAGAAACATCTGCTAGATGTTCAATAGGGATTTGGGTAAGAGTACAATGATAGTCCATCAGGCAAGGAGGAAGGGGAATAGTTGATAAGGAAGGAATGAAAGAGGCAGAGAATGGAAACTGTGAAAGGTGAAGGAAATATTGCCTAAAAATCCTGAGATAGAAATGACTTACAGATCATGGGAGAACCATCTTGTGAAGGAAAAACATTATGATTAAGTACATCCCATACAATGGCACACAGAGGTAGACGGAACACCTCCACATTCAATGATAAAGGAATGTTATATCTTGAAGAGAGAGAGCAGTGTGTGGGGATGGATCAGAAGGGAGGGAAAGGGGGAAGACAGGGCTGAGACTTGAGGAGAGGGAATAATAGAAACAAGGTTGGGAAGACTGTGAGGGGCCACCAATGTATGCCAAAATAGAGCAAGGACCTGAGGGAGGAGATGGAGAGAAGGACATGCAAAGTAAAATGATGGGACAGACCAGACTGAATGTATAGACAGCCAGGGTTGAGGAATGAGGCACAAGAGATAGAATAGACTAGTTAAGAGGGATGGCAAGGCAAAAAAAAAAAGGAGGAACAATGAGAAAGCAGAACAATGGAAGACCAGTGGGTGAGGAACCAATCTGTAGGTAGGACACTGTCCTATCGAGAAGACAGCTCACAACAAAGTGCAATGCCCACAGAACATGACAGGCTTTGAACACATTCAAAACGCATAGACTCAGAAACAAGTCTGAACACTATCTTCTAGATGTATTTTTACAGAAGTAATGAAAGAAGATTAAATATTATCTATGAAGACTACATGGTATGGAGTAAGTAAAACTAAAGGTTAATATGGTTGTGTACATGACAAGGAATAAGTAAACATGACTAAGCATTATCTTCCATATATACAAGCAAAGTAATAAACAAGAACTAAACATTATCATCTAGGTATACGTTTTAATGAATAAGAAACTAGAATCAAACATTAATAGTCATGTACACATGGCAAGATGTAAACATCATCTTCCACCTGGACATATAAAGGAGGAATAAACCAGAATGAAATATCAATGACTGAGTTACATGGGAAAGAGCAACTAACTGTAACTAAACATTAACATCTATGTTTACATGATACGGAATAAGTAAATACGACCAACCAGCAATGTCTATGTGCACATGTGAAAGACAGATGAACTATGACTAAACATATTAAGTGATATATGCTAAGGAGTAAGTAACTATGATTAAACATTATAGTTTAAGAAGTATTACAAGTTAAGGAGTAATAAACTAGTTCTAAAGGAAATAACATATGTGAACATGTTAAGGAGTAACAAACAATGCCTAAACATGAAGTCCTACGACTTACATGTTAATGATGAATAAACTATATCTAAACAATAACATGTATGTGTTACATGGTAAGGCAGGAAGGACAAGGCATAAAACAGAGAGAGTGAAATGAAACCCAAAGTAAATGCCAGGTGCAGCACTAACAAGATAGAAGAAAGGAAACAATGCATAGAAAGCTTATACAAGGTGGGAAAATTGAGTTATCCAGTAGGTAGAGAAGTACTGGGTGGAAAGTCATTCAATTTCATCCTTTTCAGCTTCAAAATCTGTGAACGGAAAAGTGTGGCAAGGACTGAAGAAGAAGGTCCAAGCAGCCACATGGACCCCACCACACAGTGAACAATGTGATTTATTCCTCTTCTGACTGTATTTTCAACCTGACCAGCACCTTCTGCAACATACAATGGCTGTCATGGTCTCACAGGCAAGAACTTCCCAAATTTTTGGTAACAGCGAGTGAGAGCTGTACTCACATCAGCAGAAAAAGATTTCATAATAATCTGTGAATTATTACTGAAACATTTAAAATATGAAGTAGTTACTTCAACGAGTCTCGGGAAAAATATACACATCCAAGCACAACCATGGCAAGGAAAAGAATGTACCATTTTGTGTGTGAATGTAGAGGATGCATTTGCACAAGAAGGTGTGTCACACTCCTATTGTGGAGTGTTTTGCTGTATGATACATCATCATGCAGTAGCACAAATTCACATGAATTTGAAGTGGGAGTTTTAACAAACATGGCGGCATGCAAGTCTCTCACACAGATTAGTGCAATTTCAAGAGGAAAATAGCTTTCTGCGTATGTAGGTGAGTGATCATATCAGACATTTTAATTTTCTATTGATGTTTACTTACAGTTGCAACTGTAGTATCTTTATTAAAGTTTTTTTGGTGTAATGTGCAGGTACAGTTATTAGTTTATTTTTTTTTCTGAAGTGAAATTTAAATGTTAATTCTTTGTATTAATCATGTATCATTTGGTACTAGCATCTTTGTTTACAGGTTATTAATTACATAACATATTCATTATTAAAGTTGTGTTGTATGCAAGTGTTTACATGGGCATAGAAAGTTGCCATGCATGTTTAGATTTTATTGGTTTTAGACTTCAAATTAATGTTGATTTGAGGATAAGTTTGAAGGGGTTGAGGATTTGTGGCATATAAACATAATATTAATTTTCTACCTCCTTAGCTTAACCCTTTTACTACTGCACTGACCATGTGACCATCAGTTTCCATACTATGACTTTTAACCTGTTTTGTGCATCTTCACAAAATTTTTTAGTAAACAACTTTTTTTGTAGACAAAAAACAAAACAAAATCAATTAATTAAGTACTTTTAACAAATATCTGTTTATTAATATATGGGGTCAAAGTGTTGACATGGAGTCAGTAGTGAATGCTCCAAATGTAATGTGATTCCCAATTTAAGATTAAAAACACTTTTCTTTATCTAAAAATTATTGAATTTCATTTTCATAATCTCTAAAACCTTGTAAATATAAAATGTTCTTTTTCACTAAAACTTTATATTTTGTTATTTTCTCTACCCTAACTCTGTACACATTTAGTTAATTTTACCGAATTAATAACCACCATAAAAAAAAAGCAAAATAAAACAAGTAGTACTGGTCTATCTTTTTTGATATTGGCTATGAAGTTCTAAGGTACTTCTGAGTTTCTCCTTCTAACCTTTTCACATCTATTTTACTGTTAGCAGCTGAAATAGGAACCTGCCAAATAAAGTAATGAATCACCACTCCTGTCATTAGACTGTTTACGTGACACTGTAATACACTACTGTCAATAGTAAACAAACACAATTATCAGAGTTTATTGTAATTTTGGCTCCAAGAACACAGTGGGAGAGGATTTATTGGGTTGTTTACAGTAGAGTGGTTGGAACAAGAATTGTCTAAGATAATTAAAGTGTGAGAATATGGTGTGATATGGCTTTGTACAAAGTCCATGCAAATCCAATAAACTTTATAGGTCTTTGGATGTTAGTTATCTTCCCAGGATGGTTGAAATTTAGCAGTATAGATGTATAAATGTGTAGATGCTTATAAACATGTATGTATATATATATTGTTACTATTTACTTATGAATGCTTAATTTTTATTTATTTTTCTTAAAATACGAAAAATAAATAAAAAATGTATAGAAAAATAATGATTTTTTGTACTTATGATTTCAAAAAATTGATTTGTACTCACATTTGGTACTTGCTGTAAGCCTCATTTATTCTCTTAAGTGAAGGAGGAAGATAAATTAATTTTCGTAGATTTCAAAGATTCATTTTAGGAAAACAATTATCAAATTACTATTCTAATACACATGAAATCATCTGGCTTTCTAAATAAGACATATGCGAGTCTAAAAAAAATCTCATTTCTGCTCAGAGCAAAAACTTAGTCAACAGACTTCAACATTTCTAGTAAAAATCCAACTTTTTCGTTCAAGCCATTTAACGACGATTGTCAGGTTTAAGTAGTTTGGAATGTGTTCTTTCTATTGGTTATAAGCATGTACTTAAGAGAAGTAGGCATGGTTAGACAAAAGGTTTCAAAAGAATGGAATAGTGGGAGGGGTTACTCTGGTAGGTTTACTAAACATATTGATGTCTCAGCTAATAAAAAAGGTAGGAGGTTCTTATTTTATATTTTAGTTTGTCAATTTCTGAAATTTGAGTTTGTAATTTATTAGCCACTATAGGCATTGTATGGTAGACATAATACAATATAAATTCACCAATAAGGCAAGAGGACATGCAATGTAACATAAAAAAAAGGATATTTAGCTTTTTTTAAATTAAGAAATTAAAACATAAAATTTGAATTATAAACTGTTTTGATGCCAATTTTATTGACATACATTGATAACAAAGTTGTTTAACTAAATTTTGAAAATAAACTCATAGCAAGCACTCTTTGACCTGTCCATAGCAAGAGGGTTAATATTATATTTTTGTAACTTGTTTAGGTACATGCAGTTTTCACACAGTACGTGGTCAAGAAAATCATTAGGTTAATTTTGTTCAAGCTGCCTTTGTTCTGTTATCATTCTTTGGAAGTAACAACTGTTCTTCCAATGGGAGGCATGGTTCTAATGCTGCACCTTGTGCAAAAGTGTAGAGAGCAGTATCCTCCAATGATAGGTGATATTTCTAGGTTACAATCTCCCTTATGTTTGAATGAGAATGACAAATAAAGCAGAAGCACAAGTTGATTTAAATAAATTTGACATTACCTGTTAAATTAAGAATGTTAAATTTGATAAAAGTTTTATTTAGTTCCACATAGAAAGAGAACATCTCCAATACAGTAGAAGTAACAGTTCTAGCAAAGTAGAAGTGACAGACCACTATCTAAGCAAGTACACCTACTGTGTTTGTTTTTTCTATTACAATAAAGATTGGGCTTTTGTATTTTACATTGTGTCCAGATTCTTTATTTCATTCTCATGAATCCAGGAATTGAGAAAAATTAAGTATTATTCTGTAACAAATATATCATAGGATATACCACAAAACTACATTTAAAAGTGGTCTTTAATAGATTCACAGGTTGAAAGAACAAACATAATACACTGAAACTGAAAAGAACAATGACTTAAGATATTTTTGAGTAAAATGGAAGGAATGTTTCACTTCATATATTTGTCATCTTGTTGAGCTAGTATCTTAGCTGAGGATTTTGCATCATGAAATAGTTCAGCAACCTCCTTGATATCATCCTTTTTAATGGAGACTCGACCACTGACTTTAGCAAACAATGAAGCCGGACTTAGCATCTGCACAGCATACCTACAAACACATTTTTTTATATAATGTAGCCATTACTGTTGAGGTAACATTACAATATTAATCAATAAAAATAAAAAGTGGTTTTACTGGTCAAGAAAAAATCAATATTTAACTATTACAATTTCTAATACAAATGATATTAGAGATTAAACACTCATCTATAATTCTGACACTTGTTAACATTTTTTTAAAGGAAATTAAAGCATAACAATATTTTATCCAACAATAAAAATAATGAAGTAATATGTGCATGTAATATTAAATTACAATAAAACTGATAATAATGTGTATACACTAATATTTCATCAGTACAATGTATATTGAACACCAAAGTTATATCTTAAAGGATGGTATAAATACTTTTTAAAATTAAGATTGTATGTTGTAACTCAGCTAACCTGTGTTCAGCAAAAAGGCCTTACCAGCAATGTGATACAACTAGAACTGAATTACTATTATCCTTTCTGTAAACCTATATTAGGTCAATACAGAATGATGTGACTGAAAATATTTTCAGTCATACTGTAATGCAATATTACATACACCTTAAAGCTAAGTGTTATGCTCCATAAGTTAATGCATTCCACACCCTAAAACTAAATAATAGCTTACTTCATTTTGCTTAGATCCTCCTATATTAACTCTTACATTAACGTGATATTTTCTGACATTCTATATTTTCATAAATTCACAAACTTACTAAATTTGGGTTTGAATAAATACAAATAAAATAAGGAGTGAAGAATCAGTTATTTATGGTTTTATCAAAGTAGGACATAATATTCATCTGTATAAACAAATGAAATTCACAGATTCATATTTTTGTTACACATAAACAAGCAAGTCATTACAACAATATCTTGCCACCACTAACTTGCTTTTATATGTTACCCACGTGTTTCCTGCTCACTTAGTTGATTAATAAAACTTTCAAAATTTCTATGCATACTGAGTACTTTGTTTTTAATACAAAAAGTGTTAAGGGAACCACTAAACTCTTCCCACCCTTGTTACTCATGGATTTAAGTCAGTCAAGAAGGGTGTCCTATGTACTTTCTTGTGGGAAAAGAGTGCTGTAACTGTGTTTTACTGTGTACTGCTTGTGTCTAGTCTCTTTCTTTGTATCAAACTCAGTCAAAGTCAGATTTCTGCTCTTCAATACATTCTATGGCAAGTCCTCAGTTATCCCATGGTTCCTACCCAATTACTCAATGGAATTTCTGTAAAACTGAAAATTCTCCAATGAACTGCTAAGACAGTTACTAAATTTTTATTTTGATACTGATTGAATAATAGATTCCAATCCCAATTCTCAGTATGAAGTAGAAAAAAAAATTCTACACCCAATTTAACCTTATCCCACTCAAAGCTTTAGTTATTTTAAAAAATATGAACCATTTAAGTTCAGTAAGTTGATTTTGAAACAATTCTATTAAAAAAAAGTTCTGAATACTGAAAAAAGGCCCAAAAAGGAACACCACCCAAAAGTTCTGACATTATTTTAATTGCCACTTCTTCTATGTGGTTCAGTGGAGTTGCTGATGATTATATGAAACATAAAGTCCCTTCATTTCTCATTTAGAGATAGAACATTTTAGTTTGTTATGAATTTCGCACAAAGTTACACATAGTCTATCTGTGTTAACCATCCCTAATTTAGCAGTTAAAGACTAGAGGGAAGACAGCTACTTATCACCACCTACTGCCAACTCTTTTAGCAACTAATAGTGGGATTGACAGTCACGTTATAATGCCCCTGCAGCTGAAAGGGCGAGCATGTGGATTAAAAACCCGCTACCCACAGATTGCGAGTCAAGCACCCTAACCGCCTGGCCATGCTGGGCCTAGAAACATTATACAGCTGTATCTCTGTGCTATGTATCACCCCCTGTATATTATAAAAGTATTAATGTCCAAATTATCCTAGATATCGGGCTAAAACTCTGTTCATACATTCGGTCAACTTTTTATATTTTAGTTACTTTTATTTAAAACTAGCCAAAGTACCCGGGTTCACTCAGGTTATTAGGTTGATTTATTCTAGATGACTATGTCAGTGTGTGTGTATTTTCAACACACTTTAGTATATCAGTTAAAACCTATATACTTTTGTTGCTCCTTTACGGGATGTGGCCTGCTTAAAAAGGTAACTTTCCCTCTGACTTGTCCTCCAATTTTAAACTTAAATAATAAAAACAAACCCCTTTAATTAATGAAAAACAACAAATATTTTTTTCAATTTTGTAGTTTATACATTTCATTTTATACTTTCAGCATGTAGCCCCTAAACAACAATATTAGGTTGTACTTTTACTGCTAAGCAACATGATATAAAAGCCAATGTTAGAACGCATTGTTACCAAAATGCACTAGCATTTCTACATATTAGAAGTTGTCATGTAGGGAACCACTTCTTTTCAACATGGTTTTTTGCTAGCTTGCCTTGTTAAAAAAATTTGCATGTGCATCTCTGTCTGAGCTATATATATCTATAATTTGTAATATAAGAAACCACTTCTTTTCTTTATGGTTTTTCCACATTATAACATCCCATAATAGTGAAACACTCTTATAATGTCCTACAATAGTTAAAAACTACTGTATCACATCCCATAATAGTTAAAACACTAACATTCCAAGGCAGTCACATTTCTTTTCTATGTGGTTTTTCAAATAAAAAGATGTGCATGTGTGCACACACATGAATAAGTGATAATATCCAGGTGTGCACCCTCAGGGTACACACTTAGTATGGGTGCAAAACTTCAGATTTCTAGGTTGTTTGCTTTTAGTGCTATGACTGTCACATATTATTTTCTATGTGGTTTTTTTCTAGCTTGTCTCACAAAAAAATGTGCTCACGCATGCACGTGGATAAGTAATAATATCCAGATACACACCCTCAGGGTCCACTTAGTATGGGTGTGAAATTTCAGGTTTCTAGGTTTTTTTTTCTCATTGGAGCTATGGCAGTCACACACACACATAAATGCTTTTTATTATGATAGATAAAATATATACATAAAAACAAAGATCTGTAGTACTTACTGCTTCCTGCAGTCTGTTTGCATTCAAGTAAAAACTGAAGACATTTTTTTCCATAAGGCTCATTGTTTTTTCAAAAATTTGGGTGTCCAAAAAAGAATATCTAGTTTTCAAATATACATCTTATAATGTAAATAATATATCAGTCACTAGAACAAATTGTCCCAAAACTACTATAATTTATCTTACTTTGTAAGTAAGCTACAAATAGGTTAAAAAATTCCAGGTGTTTGGAATAGGAATATAATGTTCACACACGAAGAAAATATCACAGATTGTTATTCTATGAATGCCAAAATCAAATATTTGTACTGAGCTTTATGTTAAAAAATCTTCTCTCAAAAGTCAGAGAGAGAGAAACAGAGGAGGGTCTTCTCTGATGGGTTTGACAAGTTTTTTGAGCTGAGATAAATCAAGAATGTTAATACTCTGCTTGCACAATAAAAAATAACTGCATATGTATTATAATTTCTGGATCACCAAAAAAATACACACTTTAAAAACCTTGAAGTATCATGCATATGTAAAACTTTCCCATAAAGCTTTTTCTTTGAACAATACCTTAATGTTGACTTTGTTCCGAGATCCCCAAGTGATATGAGGGATTCTTCATCAATTTCAATTCCTTCAGTCTGAGCTCTTATTCGCAGAATCTACATAAAAAACATTTTAAAACAAACTGAGTTGAACCTAAAGTTCTGACAGGTTATTTTCTAACACGTTTCCTGGAGTAGAATTAGTCAATTATGGAAACCACAACTATTCTGCATTTTAAATATTGCACCACAAACTGTGCAATTCTCAGGGATTAGCATGCTTTTTATTAATATTCCAAGTTTACAATAAATACAGAGTGATAAATATGAATGTTGTAAACAGCTATAGGTTTATTTCCATTTACGAAAAAATATTACTCTGACTTCAGTTTCACAGGCTTGTAATATATCAGACAATAACTTCAAGTTTTTCTCACAGAAAACATACAAAACGTTTTTGGATAATTAACTTAACTCTATACGGCCCTGGCTCTGTTATATGGTTTATTGCATTGCAGATAAACAAAATACTGGATGAAATAGTTTGAAACTTCAGAAAAACTTTCTACACATTATTTAGTTTCTGTAAGTAAAGTATCTTATTTTTCTAAGCTATATTTGTATGAATTCACAGCTTTAAAATTTTAAAGATCTTGTGATTGTTTTAAGAATAACTACACACATAAATATTGCTAGATGTAAAATTATTTTGGACAAAAAACTAAAAACTTTATTAGCTCAGAAAAAAGAAGTGAATGCAGAACATTATAAACTAGATCATTAACAGAGAAGTATAATATCTTTATAAATAACAGTGAAGTCATAAATAAATTGGATTTGATACTAAATGATAAACAGCTAGGTGTTTTAAAGAGAGGTTCAAATTTCTTATGTGGTCCAAAAAAAGGTTATAAAAAAAGATATCATAACTGAAATTGAGACTAACTTGAAAAAATTAAATGTTGAAAAAGTGTGTATTTTTTATATGTGAGTGTTGTACTTTATTTAATAATTTTAAACCCATAAATAATAACAAATTATTTTGGAATTTTGAAGAACTGAGATGTGGTTACTTGCAAGGCTATTAAAGGGGAACAAACTGTAATTACTAATGAAAAAGATTAAGATTCTAAAGTTCAAGAAATGTTGAAAGAAGGTCTGTATGAAAACATAACAGTTAATCCTATAAATAAACTTCATGCAATGGTTAAAGAAAAAATTAAGAACTGTATAACTTTAACGCCTTATGAAAAGCAACATTAAATTCCATGTAATAATGGCTGGAGACGGCTTAAATGGGTAATGAAGAAAAAACTTTATATAACTTTACATA
>NW_013666338.1:241013-247409 GCF_000517525.1 Limulus polyphemus | reverse complement strand
TACCCATTTAAGCCGTCTCCAGCCATTATTAGTCTCAAAGTGGGTTCCTAGTCATCGAATTTAAATTCCATGTAACTTTATTTTATGTAGACTATATGCCTTGCATAAAGTACACAAGTTTGGGAACAATTTTAGACTTATTGTATCTAATATTAAGAGTTTAGCTTAGAATGTAGCAAACTTTCTATCTAAAAGATTCTCATTTTTAAGGGATAAAAATAATACAAAGTTAAGAATTCGTTTGAATTTGTGGAAAGAATTGAGCAAATAATTTTAGATCAGAAAGATATTTTGGTGTATTTTGATGTGTCAGTGTTCATCAAAGTAAATGAAAAAAGTATATTGCTTGTCTTGAGAAAAAAATTGAAAGAAAATAATAATTCAGTCTTAGAAATAATGGATATGATTAACTTTTTTTTCTTCAAATTAACAGTGAAATTTATAAACAGAACAAAGATTTAGCTATGGGTTCTCCTATATCTCCATTATTATGTGATTTATTTATGGATAGTTTTGAAACTGAAGTATTAGAAAAAACAGATAAAGACCTTAAGCTGGTTAAGGTATGTTTATGACACATTTTTGATATGGTGGCATGGTAGAGAGGAATTGACTCTTTTTTGCTAATTAACTTAATAGCACTGAAAATTCTATCAGATTTACTTATGAAACTGTTTACATTTTTTGGATATTTTAGTATAAAAATAAGAATTAATTGGAAACTACTATATATCGAAAACCTTTCTCTGTAATCGTTCCACAACATCAAAAACCTTGTCACACTAAATCTCAGAAAACTACTGTTTTTTTTTTTTTTACTCTTATGTGGATGGGATACTAAAATTATGTTGTAAACAGGATGACTTTAATAATGAATTATTATTAATTAAGTACATAGCAGTAGAAAGAGGTTTTAATCCTGATACTGATGATGGAGCTGAAAAAACTAAAAAACAGGGATAAAAATATTACGTTAAAATCACTTGCTGAAAAAAAAGTAAATAAGAATGTTTGGTACTGTTATTTATACCTGGCTTATCTTGGCAAATAATGTAACACTTTAGAAAACAAATAAATATTTTTCCAATATCTAAACCAATAAACAAAGTTAGCCAAATTCTTAATAAAACTAAAGATAAAATATATTTTTATTTAATTAACTTCATCACCACAGGTATCCTTTACTGCAAGACACAAGGTTTTAGTGTCTTACATTCAAAATTTTATTAAACTGCTTTTTGTTTTATGTTATACAAATTAGAATAGCATAAAATCTTATCTAATAATTCATATTTTAGTAATATACAAGTTTTAAGTTCTTAATTCTACAAAGAAATATTTAAAAAACCCTGAATTTCCACTACTGTGACCCACGTGACATTTTTTCTTAGCATGTCATCATCCCTTTTTTATCCACCACCCCTTGAAAAAGTATGAAATTAAATGTAAACTACATACTATAAAAGAGTTATTGCTCAGACAAACCATGATAGTTCTCTCTTACATTTCATTATGTATTATCTATAACCAATAGAAAGTCAAGGTTTTCATCTATCAAATGACATATTTTATAACATTATGTTCTGAACAGTTAGATGTCAATTTCACTTAGAGTACCAACATCATTCCTGTGGGAAAGTTAACAACTTCCTTGGATGAACTTGTAACAGCTCTTGTCCCATGGTTAGAAAGCCAGAAAAATTTTAAGACGTAAGGGAATTTGTCTACTTTTTCCATGTTATTAGTCTATATTCTTTCGTGCATTATTTAATTAAATAAAAATTATTATATGCATTACTATCATTAGTATAAAAAAATTACGGTTAACTCTTTTCGAAATCTGATGGCAATAAAAAAAGAAAATTAGTTAAGTATTTTATTTCTTGTTTCTGATGTTTATTTTTTATGTCTAATTATAAAAGTAACTAAAATGTAAAATAGGGATCCTTTTATGTTTGTTAAGATTAGATTAGGTAAAATAAATAATAATAACATTATAATAAAAATGTTTCATGAGGCACACACGCGAGAAGCTTGTTGGTAATGTAATTCATTAGCATAACATGAGATGCACGTTCCTCGAGTGATTTACAACTTTAATGGCACAAACAGTAGTTAGACACAGTTCAAAGGGCAATAAAACAATAAAATTTAATTATAAGTGGATGTATACTGTTAGGAACTTAGAGCTACTTAAGATAAACAAATGTAGTTTCAGGTTACAATTTGAAGTCACTCTGGAAAGAAAAAAAAGGGTCATTTAGGTTTATTTAATTTTTTTTTTTTGGTGGTTATGAGCTCAGACCAATTTACCAAACCCATTTTGAGATAGGGTAGAGAAAACATTTGAAATACATTTAGGAGGTTTCGGGATTACAAAAAGGAAATTTGAGATTTTTGAGATGAGGAAAAGTATTTTTAATTTTAACATGAAAATTACTTTGCACACAGACTATTCAAAACAAATATTCAATATATTAATGAACAAATCTTTATTTTATTTTATTAAAAATATTTCACTATAAAATTTTTTTGTGTGTGTGAAAGACTTACAATATTAACTGAAAGACTGTGAAATTTTGTGAAGATATACACACTATATTGAAAGTTAGAAGTATTAAATCTATAAAGACTTTAAATGAGTAAAAAGAGGTCACGTGGTCAGTCAAATTGAGAGGGTTACTGGAAAAATTTGGTATATATAAATATCAAGTGAATGTGAAAAAGTTTATATAGGATAAACTAAAAGAAATTTAAAATTCACAATGAATGAACACAAAAGAAATGTTAAAAAATATAATAATACTATTTCACATTTAGCAGAACATATTAATGAAACTAAACACATAATTCAATGGGAAGAAACTATTATTTTAGCACAACCTGAAAATTTTATTAGAATGAATATACGTGAATCTATTGAGATAATTAAATATAAAAAAAGTAAATTTTCAATACTGAATAAGAATGATGGACCTAATGGAAATGTTGTCAGCAGATGCTATGAAATTCTTTAATATGTAAATTAGTGATTTTGTAATGGTATAAATAAGTGTTATTTTTTGCAAAAAAATTACATTTTGAGGATGACACAGTAAAATATGTCAAAACATGTAGAGTGTATGAGACTGTTTTCCAGTCTCACCTTTTTTATTTAATTATTTGTTATTACATTTTACAGTAAGTTACTTGCATTGTATTGTAGTTTTGAGACTGGAACCAGTCTCATTTTTAGAATTGTGTAAAAAGTAATTCCTTTTTTATAAAATGCAAGTTATTTATACCATTGAACATTACACAGGCAACAATGAATTTTAATCATGCTATCTTGTTTATAAATACTATGAATTTCCTCCTAGGGGGTTAGGATAATTGTATTACACCCAGAAAAATTCAAGAAACGCACAACCACTAATATGTTTGTTGGGAGCATGCTGAAATCAATCCAAAATCAAATTTTGCAGTTTGTTTTATCTACTTATGAATAAAATTGATTAAAGAAATCTTTATCAAATAAATCTAACTCAGAAATTCTTTATTCTTTTATGTGTGGAACAGACTACACATTTCTATTCTATAGTTTTTTTAATTCAGTGATGCAATTTTGCCCCCAAAATCAAATTGCACCCATCCAGACATTAAAGAATTAGTCTTAATGAAATGAAACTTATGCCCTTTCAAAATGAGAAAAAAAATAACTATGTCAAGACATTAATTACCTGAACCATTTCTTCATGAGAATATGGAAGAGTGCGGATGATCAACAACCTGTCCAAGAGGTCAAGGGGAACTCCATGTGGAGAAATGACATCTTCAGTCCCTCTTTAGTACCATGTTTAAAGGAAATAAAATAATCCTTCAACAGTTTCAATCATTTATGAATATAATAAATATGTAAACAGTTCTTCATAAGCCTCTGTTATTGCAGTAAGCAACTAAAAAAACCTTTCATAACATTCCATTAAATTCATTTGTTTCTGCTACACCAAGTTACTAGATTATATTCACAAGTGAAACAATATTTCATCTGATGAAATTTAGTTGAATGGGTGGCAACCGCCTGTTGTAGAAACACAAGTATAGAGAACAACATTTTGATAATCTTCTGCCTTTCGTCTTCAGCTCGGGAAACTTTTGAAACACCGCCTTTTATACAACAGGCAGTTGCTGTCCATTCAACTAAATTTCATCATGAAGATTCTTCCTAAACAATCTATCAAAGAATCTTTCATCTGTTTCTGCTATATTAAGTTAGGTAGTTATCTTCACAAATTAAGCAATCGTTTTGTTATACAACAGGCAGTTGCTGTCCATTCAACTAAATTTCATCATGAAGATTCTTCCTAAACAATCTATCAAAGAATCTTTCATCTGTTTCTGCTATATTAAGTTAGGTAGTTATCTTCACAAATTAAGCAATCGTTTTGTTATGCTGTGCTATTTGTTCAAAACATTTATAATGTATATAGGAACAAGTGTTTTGTTCAGTGTATTCAACAGGGTCAATATTTCTTCCCATATTTTGAATCAAAAGAATATATTCAGATATCTAGTGATGGCCCCAAAATTAAACACTATTCACAATGAATGAAATTTTCATTATCATTAAACAAACATTTTCCAGTAGTAGCATCATATATATATATATATATATATATATGTATGTGTGTGTGTAAATACATATACACACACATGCAACAATGTAAAAGGGGTCTTGTTTTTGAATAACTTGCATCAGGAAGGAAATGACAAATCTACATAAGTGCTTGAGTAGTGACTTTACCTCACTGTGCAGCGCCCTCTATTGGTAGCAAATATGACTATTGGAGCAATGGTGGATTCCAATGCACGATGGAGATAAGTGAAACATTCAATATCTAACATGTGAACTTCATCCACAAACAGGACTCCAGGAACAAGTTCTGCTATTCCCTGTTCAATATACTTGTTAACAACCTTGTTAATTTCTTTTCTTAGTTTATCTGCAGGAATAAAAAAGGGAATGAACAAACTTGTTCTAAACATTATTCATAACATTTTCTTGAAAAGCAACTCCAACTTATATGAAACTAAAAAATAAGCCATAACATGTAAGATACTGTTTTTAATTTTACTAACTAAAATCATACCTATGTCCAAAGTAATACTATTACTGTAACTATGTTCATCTGTCAGGAGAGACTACCCAAAATAGCTGAAACTATAAAATGACAAGAAGTTATCTTACCTGTTATTTCTGTTTTACGAGGTTTCATAAGCTGCCCCATCATAGAAAGAATATCCTGTCCACCCTGAGGCCGAGCATTGGCTACATCTAGGTCATGAAGAGTGACATCTTGTACAACTTCTTTTTTCTTATGAACATCTCCTTTAGGTAGTGGAACGTACTCTTCAGCCTGTGTGAGTGGAGAACAAAAACAATACATTCATTTCTGATGACCATTCATATTATTCTTATCAAGTAACATACTGAAGTGACCCGTGCAGGTTATTTTTTTTAACATTATTACTCGTGCAGAACTGCCAAACAACAACTTACCTCGAGATCAAACTCTGTAGCATACACATCACTCCTTCCTTGTCTCTGAAACAAAGAAAACATTAATGTTACTTGTACATTAAACTGATCACTCTTAAATCACATCTAAGCAAAGGACTGTATTGTTCTTAAGTCATGTTTATGTAAAAGCAGGTAAAACCCATATTTGAACTTTAACATCTTATACCAACTCACCTATAACTATCTGATCAAGAGCTTGGTGTACTTTTCTAAGCTATTGCTTGTAAATGTATAGATTAAATGTCTATAACAAGCATTTGTGTTTTCAATATGATGAAGCTAAAGCATAACATAAAACACATCTGCTTACACTGGACAAATGAATTAATACCATTATGCAATATCAATCATCTTTCTTCAGCCCAACATCTATATAACTATGTTCAAAAGATTTAAGCAATTTCTTTTTTAACACTTTGAATACCAATGGGTCAAAGTGCTCATGTCAAGACCTTTTTATTAAATTACATTCAAAATTGAGTTACTTCATAAGCAATGTACGTCAATAAACTTGGCATTAAAATGTAGCTCATAATTCCAATTTTAATATTATCCAAGTTTTAGTTTCTTAGTTTTGAAAGGAAATACCTAAATAAATTCTTCAATTCCCTGTGTCATGTAATTTTCTGTGGTCTAAATTCTTCTTTACATATTTTCGTTCTTCCCTTATAGGAGTTCCAGAATGTCTACCAACTACCATATTTTTCGGTGTATAAGACACACTTTTTTACCCCAAAATTTGATGACAAAATCTGCGTCCTATACACCAAAGGTATGAATAATATATATATGTATATATACGATATACACAAGCCATGTGTAAATATATTTAAATA
>NW_013666338.1:237649-240527 GCF_000517525.1 Limulus polyphemus | reverse complement strand
TGTTCAATAAAAATCTTTCAAATGCAACTGTAGCTTTTTTTCACACAATACTTTTTCTTCAAAATAAGGGTGCGTCTTATACACTGGTGCGTCTTATATTCCGAAAAATACGGTATATACACAAACTATAGATACTGACAGGCCAAAATATAAAATATGAGCCTCCCACCTTTTTTATTTTCTGAGATACCAATAAATCGATCACACCCACCATAGAAAGTCCTCAAGAGTATTCATCTCTTTTTAATCACTTATTTGCTCATGCCTACTTGTGTATGATACATGTTTATAACAGCTCATGCCTACTTGTCAATGATACATGTTTATAACAGCTCTTGACTACTTGTCAATGATACATATTTATAACAAACAGAAAGGCCATTTTGTGAGCTACATGATTCTTATGATAGTCTATTTCGTTTTCCTGGTGAGTCACTATTCCACAAACAAATCTTGATGTGTGTGAAGTCAGTGCTCCAAAGAGTAATAGAATCATTATAGTCAATTTATTGCTTAGTTAAAAATCCAAATAAATTGTATTTCTGGCACATTATATTCTAGTGTCTGATATTTTTTAAACAACAAACATAGTTTAAAAAAAAAGATTTATGATAGTAGGAATCCAAGTGCAAACCAGCCTAGAGTTAATGTGTTAAATTTCTCTTTTTTTTATGTATACTTTTATTTGTTATATATATCTTTTTACAAAAGTAACTAAAATGTAAAAATTAAAAAAATTATTAGGTTATAAATGAAAACTTTAATGAAAAAAAAAAAGATTTCTAATGCTCACTCCTTAAGGAACACATGTAATTAGATGTTGCATAATGTAATGTGAAACTGTTTACCTTAGGAGCCTGAAACTTAGTAGAATAAATAAATGTAACTGTTACAATCTTCAGTCAGGTATTTTGGACTTTATTTCATATTTTTTCTAATTTACTATGGTTAGTGGCATGAGGGTAGAGAAAATATGAGATGGAGTATAAAGTTTTATTTGTAAAACTTTTGTTATTTATTTAAGAAGTTATAGGGGATATGTAAAAGAAGTATAAAAGCTGTATGATGAAAACTATTTTTATTCTTAGCATGAAAATGACTTTTCACTCGGACTAACTCGGAAAACATTTCATAAATCCACAGACAAATCCTTAGTAAAAATACTTCATCAAAAAATCTGTTTTGATTACAACACACTTGTAAATTTAATAAAAGCTTGTAATATTTTATTAAGATGCATTTAGCACATTCAAAATTATAGTATCTACACTTTCATGGTGACATGGTGGTTACAAGGTGAGTCAAAATGTCCAAGCCCATATACAAAGAGTTAACTTTATCTGGGAAAACCATGTCAGATGTGAAACATTTTATACAAACCTGATTTTAACACAACCAACCAGAAGTGAAGTAGTATTTTTGAGTAGCAGGGCTAGGAACAAGAAATTCCAGTAATTTCTTAGAGGTTTTGCATACACCATTGGAAAATCCTGAATGTGCTGTATCCAAATATACAATCCATATGATGGTAACTTATTTCAGTTGTAAATTAAGAGCAGTCAGAGAGACAGGGTTTCAACATGGCCACACAACTCTTAATACTAATGGTCACACACACAAATTTTTATCTCTTTCTTTTTGATCATCAAATCAATTTATACAACCTTTTGTTATTGTCCGTTTTAGGAAGGAAACCTTGTTCTTGATTTTTCTTATCTGGCAGAGGGCTACTACTATTACTACTATCCTTCTGTCAGCACCAAACCTATTTTTGAGTGCTACCACAGCATCTTTAGGCTTGACAGATGGATTTGCCTCAACAAGGATTGTCAAAAAGCCCATTGTGATCTTATGAACACTGGCTGCACAGGTTACAAGTTAAACATCTCAGAATCTTGCATATGCAAGTAAACAAGGAAATAATTGTGATTGATGATGACTTGCTGAAGAGTATCAAAGTTCCAGTCAGTGGCACTTGTATCTATTTGCTGAAGATCTGTTGGGTTGTGGTCTGAAAAACAGATGCAGTGACAAGCAAAGAACTAAGTGGTTTCTGCTGATTATGTGGTCAATCATAACTTGTTCAATTTCTGTCCAATTTGGAAAATGTAAATTGTAATCATGATATATGATTGTATGCTACACTCTGTTTAAGTTGAATCTAAATCAGTTAAGTCACACATTTTTGATCTCTGCTACTAAGACGTATTTGGTTGATGGAGAGAATCCAAGTTTAACTAAAATGCATATGTCAAAAACACTTGCAGTGAAAAATGGCCAACCACAATTTTTTGAATATTTTGGAAGTCAGTTGTAGCTTTCTGGTTGTATAACAATTTTCTAAAATGCCACAGATCAGATTATATTAACTCTTTCAACCCGGGTTCGGTCCCTCGGACTGACCTTGTAACCATTATGTGCTTGTTATAGTTTTCATGCTATAACTTTTAAATTAGTATGCGAATGTTAACACAATTTGGCAGTTTATCAGTAAACATTACAATGTTTTCATATGCAAAATATTTAATTTTTTATTAAGTCTTAAGGTTTGTAAGGCAATGTTTCTCTCGTGCCTTTTTTTCTTTTCACATCTTGCCTATCTAGCATGCAAAGTAATTTTCATTTTAACATTAAAAATACTTTTATGCAACAGAAAATTTTGAAATTTCACATGCAAAATCTTTATAATGCCCAGATAGTTATCAAATGTTTCTTATGAAAAAAACTATATTTTATCCGTTATTTTCAGTAATTAATCTCTGTATGGGTTCGGTAAATTTGACCGATCTCGCAACCACCATAAAAAATTAGGTAATAAATATAAATTATGCCTCTTTCATTCTAGAATGAACACACTTTATAACACGAAAACATAAAT
>NW_013666338.1:234635-237628 GCF_000517525.1 Limulus polyphemus | reverse complement strand
CCATAAAAAATTAGGTAATAAATATAAATTATGCCTCTTTCATTCTAGAATGAACACACTTTATAACACGAAAACATAAATGTTTAGACTAAATAGCTAAAATCTCATAACATTATACATTTATAGATATTTATTATTTTGATTATATTGACCTTTCAGGCGTGCCTGGCTAACAATACAGAAGTTACAATGACTAGGCTCATGTGCACTCATGTTACCATATAAAATAACATAAAACTGTCCTTGGTCTGTACAAAGTAACTTGTCTTGGCTGTGTTTTAGTAGACTAGTATTTTGTAAAATACAGTCAAATTTTAATTATTATACATCATACGTATATAGATTATTGCTATTTTAAAATAAGTTCTTAAACTTATTTTTTATTAAAACATAGAACAGTAAATAAAGAAGTAAAGCATACAATTATATCTTCTAGTTACGACCTTTGTACTCAGTTGCTGCTTGACATAGGTTGCTAAGCCTTTAAAAATTTTGCACGTGGAGGATATGAAACAAAATAAATTTTTTTTGGTTTTAGTATACATTTGAATAACTAAAAAAATCATAAGTACCACATCAATACCATAGAATTCCACTATAATTTATCAAGCTTAGTAACTAAGTCTAAAAAATTTGAAATTTCAAGCAGACTAAAGTCACACCCTACCTCATTGAAATCTTGGTTTAAAAGAAAGAAATGGTGCTAGGTACGTTAAAAAGGCTCGAAAACCACTAGGGGACATTTCTGAGCTTCCAATTGGTTTGTCATGTCATATATAGAACTAAGTGTATATAAGGGAGCGTTTCCAAAAATGGAAAGAGGTGGGCGGGGTGCCACTATGTTTGATTTATTACGTGAGCAATATCAATAGAAAAGATAAGACCTTCTTATTTTATACTCTAGCTTGTCAATATCTGTAATTTGAGTTTCTAATTTGTATGAAAGTATAGACTTAGTATTTTGACTTAACAAACATCTAATTTAAACCAGTGCTGCATTCAACATACCACGTGACACAGAAAAATCGATGTTTATCAGTGTTTTTAAATATTTACTTTTAAATTAACAAATTGAGTAATATATAGTTCTAAAATTTGAATTATAATCTACAGTTTGATACCAAATTTATTGACACAAATTCACGAAATAGTAGTCTAATAAAATTTTAAGTGCTAGTCAACAAACAAAATGACATGCCCTTTCACCTGTGACCCGCCATGAAAGGGTTAAGCATGATATTAAGTTATTTCAAAAATAAAAAACAAAAGTTAAATCTATAGCAAAGATAAATACAAAAAGGTTTACCAAACAAGTAGTTGTCAGAAAACTAACAACATACCTTGACGGCACCACTGTTTGCCTCTATATATATCACATCTCCAACTTCTACCTTCTCACGCTGTAAACTCTCATAGATTGTAGGGTCTAACTTCAACTGTTTTGTTCCTTTGCCTGTTTTAAGTCCTATGATCACATGGCTCACAGTTTTTCCATAACCTAATACAAATAATAAGTATAATCAACTTACTGTGTTAAATTTTTTGGAAATTACAACTGTTATCAAAACAGAATCTGTTTCAAAATACATTTACTAAATTTTCTTTTCTTTTAAGAATGGTTAATTAAACTCTTATGTGCTTGATTTACAGATCATTGCAATCAGATTTTAATCTTGAAATCTTGATTCAACACATGGCACTCTGTATCCTACAAATGTAGAAAGAATCATTAAAACAAATAAAAAAATCTGTATACTCCTTGTCATGACTAATATATTTATTTGGTCAGGTTGACAAACATTTTATTTATAATACATAATCCTTACCTTCTTCTTGCTTAATAAAAAGTATTTCAATATTTGTTTTTTTTGGCAAGTTTCCAGCATTTCTCGTTATTACACAATTCCATTTTTGACACTTCTATGTTTTGTCCTGTTTAGTTCTAGAATTTCTCATAAAATGTCCATAAACACGTTATTTTGTTTATTATTTCATGCTTTAGTAAATATGTGTAATATACAAACTTACTATAAATTTAATGTAAAATGCCTTTATAAGTAAGTATATATGTTGAAATGTTTAGAATACTGTTTTTAAATCAATAGTTAGTATGTATACTATACCATTTGTGGCTGGCACAAATCCAAGAACATTATGGATGACAAAGATCAGGCATTGTAAAAATAATAAGAAATTTATTAGTTTGTTTTTGATTAGAAAATAAAAGGTATGTGTCATGATATAAAATACCATTCATATTATTCATTAATTTATTTTTGTGAGTGAATATTTTATTATTGTTTAGTTTGTGTTATAATAAGAGTTAAAAGCAGATGATTATAGGAAGTTTTGTCAATAATTCATTGATGTTGAGACTATCAAACGTCATGTGCGATACATTGACATCAAGAATATAGAAGGTGGGCAGACGATTGAGTGATAAAGATATAAATAGTGTGAGATGAGCAAAAACAGCAGGCAGATTATAGCAAAAAATAGTAAAGTTAAAGAGCAAGGAAAAGTTTGCTGTAAAGTTAACTACCGTAGAAGTGATAGGCCTAACGATTGACATAGACCTAACATTTAATATATTAGAGTAAGTCTAACAGTAGAAAAGGAGATAAGAAAAATCTATTCCATTAAAGCGTGGTTCTAAAGTAATTAAATCAGCTTGAGTGCACTTTGACAAAAGGAACAGAGGATCTTCAGAAGATAGAAGACCAAACAATTATGGTTACTCACACCACAATTGTAAGTGAATCACACACAGGATACTAGTGCAATAGTAATAGAGAAGACAGTTCAGCTTGTTAACTGCAATTCTAAAGTAATTGAATAGGCCTAAGTGGACTTTTCACAAGAAGAAAAGAACTATACATATGATATGCCTATAATCTCTATAGTGTGAATAATTTGTTGTACATACATTTAACTTGTTCCGAATATATATATATATTATTTTGAAAACAAGTGAAGTGCATGCTGTTTAATTA
>NW_013666338.1:220669-233976 GCF_000517525.1 Limulus polyphemus | reverse complement strand
TGACAACTAGCAGAAAAGATTATATTTCAAATTCTGACAGTACGGTGACAGGAACTACGTTATTTGGCATGCGCAATATTTAGATGGATATACATAACAGGCTAGACAATGTAACTAAACAATTTTACCATAGAAAATAACTACAATTTTAAAAGGTGTAACTGCTAAATTTGGAACAATGACTATTGTACATAAATGAATGAAAATTGCTTGCATTCTATACTTTAAAATGAAATTGGGTTATGTTTCACATTTTCAATAATGAAATATTCAATGCAATTCTAAACACTTTGGATCAAGGGTAATTCCATTTTACACAAACACAAGTGTACATCATGGTGCTCACAAACACAGCTATAGAGTTTAAGAATCCACAATATAAAATATAAAGATATGCTGCCTTTTGCTTACATTATAGAGGCATACATGTAGGTTTCTACTAAATCATAAGGATGTACATCCAGCTTAGTGTATTTGTCAAAAAAAAAAAGTCTGAAAAACTAGAAATTTGCATGTAACAGGCTAGGAATTCCCATCCTCATCTTATGTAATTCAAAAGTCCACACACTTCATTATTAATATCCTGTTCATCACCTAGAAAGATTGTAAAGACAGAATGACTTGGAAAAAAGAGATGAAATATTATATACCATTACAATAGTCAAATCATAAAAATAAATTAACTTTAGTCAATTCATACTATTAGTAAAGATCATTGAAGTTTCTTCGTGTAACCTTCAGTGAAGGATTTTGTTATTACTTGCTAATATTCTACATCAATGTATTCAGGTTGGTACATTAAGATATCATCCATTAGACTTGTGTAATATAATCTACACAAATTATATACTCACCCACTCAAAAAAAGATAGAGATCTGTAAAGATTTTGTTAAAAATGTACAAGTTCATAGACAATGGGAACTCTTATAAAATAGTGCTCAATTTGAAAGTATTACATTGAAACACAGGAGTCTCCAAGTTCATGAAATTTCATAAAAAAACAGGTTAACTCTTTCCATACGAGGTCATCTGATGTGAACGACCTTGTAACACAAGGTAATCATAAGTTTCCATACAATAACTTTTAATATATGACCGATTTTGTAACACAAAGTAATCATAAGTTTCCATACAATAACTTTTGATATGTGACCGATTTTGTAACACAAAGTAATCATAAGTTTCCATACAATAACTTTTGATATGTGACCGATTTTGTAACACAAAGTAATCATAAGTTTCCATACAATAACTTTTGATATGTGACCGATTTGTAACACAAAGTAATCATAAGTTTCCATACAATAACTTTTGATATGTGACCGATTTTGTAACACAAAGTAATCATAAGTTTCCATACAATAACTTTTTATATGTTTCCCAAAAGTTAGTAAGCTTTTAGTAAACATTACAAGTCTTTGGTACACAAAAAGACAGATCTTTTATTTAAGTATGTTTACTACTAAAGATTTGTTTGTGAATATATGGAGTCAAAGTATTGAATGTTCCACGTAACATGATTTTTTATGTTAAAATTAAAAATACTTTTCTTTATCTCACAATTTTCAAATTTCATTTGCACAACCTTTAAAATCCCTTAATTAATACCCAACGTTGTTTTCACAAAATCTTTATATTTCATTTGTTATTTTCTCTACCCTAACTCTATACTGAGTAATTTGACTGACCTTGTATGCACCATAAAAAATATGAAATAAATCTAAATTACTGTTTTTTCTTTCTAGAATGACTGCATATTGTAAAAGGAAACTACATCTGTTTATCCTAAATAACTTAAAGCTTTTAATAGTCTACATCTGTTTATACTTAATTTCATTGTTTAATTGCCCTTTGAAACATGTTTAACTAATAATCCTGCCACAGAAGTTGTAAATCACTCAGTGAACATGTAGCTCAAATTAGGGCATTGAATGACATAACACACAAGATACTTGCGAGCATACCTGGTGAAGAATTATTATTATTCATTATCTTACCTAACCTTATTTAACCTAATAAGTTCCTAATTTTTATATTTTAGTTACTTTTATAAAAATATACATGAAAAACAAGAAATATTGTACTTAACTTAGACTTTGTTTTTGCTGTTGGCTGCCAATGAAATTTAATCCTATATTTTTTATAATGATGGTACTAGTACACCAAATAATTTTTATTTACTTAAATAATGCACTTAAGAACACAGAATAACAACACATACAAAACAAACATAGTTCTATAATTATAATTTAATTGGTTTTTCTACCTACTGTATAAGAGCCACAAAATTACTTTCAAAGCTTCTTGATCTCAACACCAAAACAGAAACTTTCAAACTAAAGATGAAAGAGACAATACTCTGTATTGAACACAATGCAAAATAATATGTTACTTGATACATTAAAACTTTCTATTGTTTATAAATGATAGTATAAAATGTCACAGAAATATTGGCAATATGAGAAAGATGCAACAGATGGGCATAGTAAGTGGGTTTGATTTTCTAGTTTATGACTCCATAAATAAATAATGAAAGCTATAAAAATATACTTTGCCTTAGTAATATCCACATTATTATAAGTAATTTATGATAAACTTAATACTTCTTAGAGGGGTAATAAATAAATTAGAGGAGGAGGAAGACCTAGAGAACAATTGTCAATTCTAATAATAGGGAAGAAATAGGACTTTTTAAAAATATTTCCTTATAAAATTAGGAACTTCAAACTTATATAATATTAAAACTTGATCTACTAACTACGTTTTGATGACAAGTGTATTTATATACAGTGATAATAAATTAGTTTAATTAAATTTTGAAAGTAACTCTGTAAAAGGTTGTGACATGGGTATTTTGCATTTTGACCTATTGTAGTGATAGGGTTAATTCTTCTAATTAATAATTCATTAGTATAAACAAAGGCTTACTGATAAGTTGTGGAGTGATATCAACAATAACATTTTTCAGATTCACTGGATGGTCTGATCATTGCCACAAGTACTTTTCAATTTAACCTTTCATAACATGAACATGCGACTTAACATAAACTCTGAACTGACCTACACCATAGTTAACTGTTTAATTTTTGTTACACTGTTACTTACATTGTTGTATAAATATTCAAAGACAAGGTATGATAAGATACTGAAAAAACCCCATCATTGTGCAACAAATTTGCTACTATTTTGAATAGTTTAATTTATTCATTGCTACCTCAGAGATCAACACCTATTCCACAAGCAATTGTTGTTTTTTTCATTAAGAGCATTTTAATAATGCAGAATAATATCAAATAAGAATATTTATAGGCATATATGCCTATTCATCTAAAATCTGTATCATGACATACATGTGCTTCATCTATTTTATATACATATATATATATATATATATATATAATCATGGTTTTGGGGTATTTATTGAATGTGCAAGAAGAGTAAATTATAGTTATAATAATATTACATTCATTAATGATATTTTCTGATGAACATCAAGTATAAAATAGCAAATAAAATGAAAAATGTTTTTGTTAAACTAATTTTTTAGTCATTATTTGTTTCTTAAAAGGGCTCAGAAGGAACACTCTTATTATCCATTTTATAAAAGCCAACCAGAAAATATACATAAAATAAAATATATAACCAAGAAAAATTTCTAGGAGAGAAAATCCTCCCCCATGTGCTGTCATGGCAGATCTGACTGCTAACGAATGCCTGCTCCAATAAAATGCATTTGCCTCAATGATTTAATTGACACACTGGCTAACATACACTTGGATGCACATACATGTCCAGTGGCAGTGAATGTGTTAACAAGCTTTTACCTACTCTGGTAATCTACAGACTAAAGTCTGAATTCTGAGCTAACACTATCTGTTTTAGCAGTCCAAATTATTATCTACAAACTCTTCACACTTGAGTCAATTCTATGGTGCTTGGTTGAGTCCACCCTGCTCCAGGGAACAAACTGCACCATCAAATTAAATGAATTATTGTAATAAATTTCTACTTATTCTTCCATACATTTTAAATTTTCAGCTCTTTCATTTTATACATAAAGATGTTACAAAATCATTAGTTATGATTGTGGATTGATTTCAGCATGCTCTGTATGAAAACATTAATTTTTGATTTTTCTGTTAATATTATAGCACTTGTAGTCCCCTATGGGAAAAATCTATATAGTTTTGAACAAAATAGAGCCAATCAGAACCTTGTAACTTCAATACAACTCTACATTTATCAATTTTTAGCCAATCAATGTTTCTCAAACTCAGACTGTCATAGTGTAATGTAAGTGCATCTATCTCAGCTTTGAGAAGTCACAGGCTAGTGAAAACTTTGTCTCTGTTCTTTTCAACTGTTTAAGTCAATATGGCTTCCAGTTCAGCAGAGAATCAAGTAGAGATTGGGAAAAAGTGATAAAAGTATATCTTGGTGATACGTTGTTATAAGAAAAAGCCCTTGCAAACAACTTTTACTACAATTACAGTCATGATTTTTTTAAAGTTTGTAAAAAGCTAGCTTTATCATTTTATACTTTATTTGAGTTACTATGTTGAAACATAAGAATATAAGTTCTTTGTGTAACATGATGAGGTAGTCTTAGTTAGATGTTTTGCACTCAACAGTATCAAGTTTTGTTTCGCCAACATGACAACTGATCGTTAAACTATATTTATATTAAGCCTTATCAGCTTAAGTAACTGCTTGAATGGACATAGAAAATTACCTATGATAAATGTAAATATATATATATATATATATAAATTAACATCAAATGGGTTTAAAACTGATTACATATCTCCCATTTCAGACTTTCCAGCACCTTCATATTGCTTGCACAAATGCGTAACAAGCTTCAAAAATTAAGTAAAATAGTAAGTTTTATTCTATTTCAACAGTTTTTACTACTGATGTTTCATCATGTTATTTAATTTATGTCATTCACAAAGAAAAAAAGGAAAGTTTAAGCTCATGTTTGTCCTCAGTTTGGAGGAGACTCATCTATAATCAATGCACTAATAATTTTATTTCTTAGACTTTTTCTTCCCATCCCAAAGCATAGCTTCATATTTGCTTTTAAAATATCATCCCTTTGGAAGATAAACATCAATCCTTTGTTTCTCACATGATCTTCCTTCTCTTTCTCTAACTGTTATTAGTACAGCCTCTTGGTTTTCACCCTTTTATGACTTTTAAGCAAGTGCATGAATAACTACTAATGAAACTCAGCTTTCAAAATAGCTACAGACAAAGTTAAAATAACATTGGGCAGAGCAGATTATAAGCTATTTACATAAATCTATAATTAATAAAGTGGCTTGAGTAATAATTTGTGGTTCCATGACTGATAAGAAATAGGTCATACAGACAAAAATAATGGAATTTAGTGGAAAGTTAGAAGACTTAGGAAAAAAAGAAATACTAAGAATTATTTCATAGTTTCTTTAGACATTATTTTCATTCCAGAAATGTAAATTTTCTTAAATGCCAACACATTAGTTAAGCTAAGTTAGGTTTACAGAGTACCTTATCTGATGGCAAAATATTCAGATGACTAATAGTTACTTATTGAATACAGGTATACCTACTATAACACGTGGAATGCATTCCTAAAAAATGGCACATTATACAAACCTGAGTTATAATATGCAGTTTTTCCCATAGGAACAATGTTACAAGTCAGGGATGCATTTCTTGTAAAATTATTTTCCACTTAAAGTCAATTTTATTAATGGTATAAACCACTTTTACAACATATATTGATTTGTATCAATGTAAAGAAACAAATATTACCAGCAAGACGTTTAATTTGAAGACAAATAATATAATATCGTGTGTAGAAATTAGTGAAAAAAACCACAGCAAACAGAACAAACTGTCAGAAGTCTAAAATCAGAGAAATTAGTTTCGACAAATTCATGCATCCTCATCAGTCTGACGTTGTCTCCTGCCAGGAAAAAACTGGTCAGCAAATACTTATATGACTGCTTCTTCCAGTTTTGTCTACATAAAACTTCTCACAGGATTGGTAATTGCATATTTGTTTCACTTCTTTTTATATTTTTTATATCTGTTTTGTATTTAAAATCTGCATAATGCCAAATCATGTAGCTCATTATAGCACTTGTAATGCTAAAAATAAATCGCAGAACTCTAAATTCGCATTATAAAATGTTGCAACATAGCAAGTATACCTATACCATTGTATTCAAACAATGTACATAGGAAATAGAACTTCTTATTTATTGAAAATAATCTATCTTTGTTAAATGTAAATTGATCTCTAGACCAAGAAAACTGCTATCTAGCCTGACCTGATACTGTTCTGATGGATCAGGTCATATATGTAGGTCAAAGCTAAATCTTTGTCAGTTTTCACTGTATATTTTTTTATGATTTATAACCAGAAGGTGTAACTACTGCAATCAGGAAAATGAAATACCAAAAGAAATATGTAACTGAATATCAATCAAATTGAACTGATTGTATATATAAATTGTAATATTCTGATCAACAACAAAAACAAATTTAAGATGAAAGAAAGTATTTTTAATGTCTTTTTAAAAGTATTTATGAGCCAAATTTTGGAAATATCACAACATAAAAAAATATAAAGGTAAATCAAATTATACAATTTTTAAGTAGAAATTAATTACTAGTTGAGAAGTTTGTTGTAAGTTTAATGTAATTTGGTTAAGTATGTCTACTGTGAGAAGGGATGTCAACAACACACAGACACCCAGGCATGGAAATGGTTAAATAAAACGTTCTAATTAAAACATTTTTAAAAAGTTGGCTTGCTTATAATTTTGGTATGGTAAAAAAAAGTTAGTTTTATTGAACGTAGTGATTTTAAATACAATAAAACTAGGCAAATATATTTTTAATAAAATACAAAACTTTGTTGGAAAGTTCTACAATAATATTGGATCAACACACTCAGATATTTAAGTTAAGGCTGCTGCACTAAGCTGAATAAATCATTAACCACAACATGAAACTTACTTAATCGAACTATTCTGATACATCTAAGACATTCACTTTCAGGTTAAGTAATTTCTTTCTCAGTTCACATCAAATCATTGCTTGAAAAACTTTATTTATGATAAAGACAAAAAAAAAACTACAGATAAATATTTCTTATATGATTGCATCACTTTATTTTAAAATGTTTGACCTACCTCCCATAGGATTTTCTGTTTCACATGGTGTTAATTCCGTAACTTCCCCTTCATAAACTTCCTTAGTTTCTTTTATTCTCAAGCCTTTGGAAATCATCAAAATATAAACCAAATAAGTTTAAAAAAACTGCTTATTCTATACATTGCTAATGTTGAAAATTTTAATTTTGTAAAATTCTGCTTGATGACATTAAAAAAAAAACTTGCAAATTAAAATGTGATTTTTTTTTTACCACAAAATTCTCACTTAACTACTTTAATGAGATCAATTCAGAATCTATCAGCTTGGTGATGAGGTATCAAAATCTAACAGGTCTGGCATGCATAACTGAAGTGATTAAAGATGTAGATGTTCAATCATTCAAATGTTTATATTTAAGTGATGAACATGGTTAATATTATAACAATATTACTACATAAAAAAGTAAGATTGTCACGGTTTGTAATTTCTCTAAGTAACTATTTGTCAAGCTTAGACTGATTCAAAATAGATTAAATGGTTTGACTTCAGTCTGTGAAGTTTAAGAATTGTCAATGTCACATTGTGGAGCTGACACAGATCACAGGATTAATTAACTTCCTTTGTGTTTAGGTTTGTTTATTCAATTTTGCAATAAAAGACAGATAGATTATTTAAAGAATCCTTAGATTACTATCTCAGCTCACGTGATTAGAATCAGACAGGAAGCAAATACTTGTACGTGCTCTGTTTATGTATTTCCTTATGTGCTGTAAATCACCTAATTCTAACCTTCACTAGTCCATTACTAGCACTTGTAAGTGTACACTTGACAACTGATCAACCACACATGACTTGTGAAAATGAAAAACTGATACATTGTCTGTGATTGATCAATAATCAGGAAACCTGGTTCAAGCAAGTACAGTTTGTAAAGACTTAAGAGAGTTTATAAACATAGTATACACAAGTTTTACAGCAAGAGTAATAATTTCATGTTGGAAACAGCTTCAAGCAGTGATTAGAAAAATTTGAACCAACTACATCCTTGAATAGAACCATAATTGGTTAACCAAGTAATCATATTGCCCTATAAAAAAGTTGATATGTCACTAACAATTGGGATGAAAATGTTATTCATGGAAAAATATAGCTAAGTTTAAAAACAAATGTGAGCCTTGAAAAGTTACAGACTTAGCACAAAATATCTAACGCATGAACGAAACAAAAATTATTCTGATTAAAACCATAAAAAACAAATAAAAGAACTGAGCAACATAATATCATAACTATCATAATGATAGTTTACAATCATGTGTTAACTAAGGCATAAAGAACAGTACAATACAAATATAACTCAATCTACAAATGTTGACATTGCTTAACTTATAGACATTCTCAATGACAGAGCAGAAACATGTACAACTTATACAAATCATTTAATTTTGTATAAATTAAAAAAAAAAACGTAATACTGAATGAGCTATTTCATACAAGAGGAAAATTCATATAATGAGCAAAAATTAAATTTGTAAAAATAGTAAAATTTCAAGCTTCTTTTAGTTAAACTTATCTCATAAAACTTTTGATATATAAGAATAGATTTTTTGTTTATACTACTGAAATTATGGATGTTTATTTTTTTCTATTTAGGTAACCCATCTTAAGTCAGCTGTATCATTTCCAGTAGCAATGAAAATCAGGAAGAGACATGCCCAAAAACTAAATGTTCTTTAACATCAAGTTTCAAGATCTAGAAAGATAATAATATATTAGAAGTGATGGCATTGAATCTTTATTCAGACACTTACCAATAGCTCGTCTAAAGTTTTCCATTAGTACCTCTGTTTTTTTCACCTCTGATGAGTACACTTCACTGCCTACCATTGGACAGAATGGGACTTTGTTACCAAGTTCTTGTGCTATTGCAAGGGCTACAGCTGTCTATAATTAAAAACATAAGGAGTATTTTATAAGACTATTATTCAGGTAATATGTTAATTACTTTAAACTTCAAATCTGATATTTTCCTGTTTAAGACTAATATGCTTGATATTTCCAGTTTATGACCTTAATGCATGAGAGGTGTGATATTTTCTTCTTTCATGAAGCAATGGCATACAAGTATGTACTAAAGTAAAACAATATCCAGTAACTGAAAAATAATATTTAAATAAAAACTATGAAATGTCTGAAGACAAAAGTACAATGTTAATTTTCTGTAAACTCCTCATATAATTAAACTGTTTTCAAGGATATTGTTTTAATTTCTGCTCAGCCTCTTCATAACTAATGTTGGAAACTTCTATGTAAATGAATCACTAAAACGAGTCATTGTTTTAACAAATGCAAGCAGACTTTGTGCAAGTTAAGCCTACATTATACTTACTAATTTGCTAATTATGTGCAAAAGAATTCTAACAGTTCATATATGTACAGTATACTGTTTAACTGAGGAATTTCTTAAGGCTACTCCAAATAAAGCATGAGAAAACAAACAAAACACATACTAACACATGTAAATTCAAATGTTTAGTGATAATAAAAAAATCATGATATAAATATTTTTACTTTTCCTGTGCCAGGTGGTCCAGCCAAAAGAACAGCACGGCCTGACATTTTTTTTGTTTTAATCAGTTCAACCACAATTCCAGCAGCCTAAAAACAGAGAAAAATAGAAATTAACAGTAACTGAGTAACCAATTATGAAAGACTTCTGAAATGATAAGTCATGAAAACAAAGCAAAAGCTAGCATTTACAGTGCCAAGTTCAAAGATATTCAGAAGTCTTCCAGTATTTTAAATTTCAAATTTAGAAAAATTCCACAATCAACTTCTAATCAATAGGAATTGAACAATATTTTTTTAAGAAAAAGCACAATGAAAACATTATCACGAGATAAAAAGCTACAATGTATGGTTTATTAACAAGTCTGCAATCTGTTTTCAGTTACCACTATTAATATTTTTACATTGTACAGTAACAAATAAAGTATTTAATTATGAAAAATTTCTATTTTGATAATGAAGAACTAGAAGTTTGTTTCTTCTACAAAGTTTGATACAGGCTATGTTCACTTTAACACAAGTTGTAAGCCTAAGTTCCCAACAACAATTGAGCAGAAATTTCAAGACTAATGATATGCTAATTTACATATAAACTTACTTACAAAATATCCTTGCTAATAAAGCAACTTAACAGACACAATATATTCTCATTGAGTCGTCCTACACTGATCACTAGTGTTTATAATACACTCCCATTTGTAAAAATTCCATACAATTTCTAGATTACAACATCAACATTATCAGGCCCCCCAAGCAAACAATTAAATTACAACATTGAAAATATAGCTTACAATAATAATTAATTCTACATACTCTCACAATCTAAGGGTTGGTCTTAATTATACTGAAGAGCATTTTAAACATATGGCAAACTGCATTAATCTGCTTATTAACATCTATATTTCAACTGAAAGGAAGTAAAAAATAAAAATTATAACACAAAAATAAAAACAACATCTGATTTCATTAACCTTTATACTGAATCATTGTTTAGATTAATAAAATTAAAAATAAATGTTTATTAGTAATATGATCAAAATATTTTAATAACTCTAGTACACTAATATTTTGTGTTGGTGATCATAAATATTTTTATTATAATAAGGCATACAAACTATCATTGTTGCACTCTCAACAAATCACAGAATTTTTACTTCATAACACTTTTGCCAATACGAGTTCCAGAAAATACATGGAATACTAATTTCAGCCCAAAGTTATTGATTTGTATTTATTTGAACTTAAATTATCTTCTAGTTGCATTCTCAATTTGCTCTGATTTCTTTCAAAGAAGCCTGCATGACTTGTAGGATACTATATTAGTATTACTGAGCAGTGCCATATTGATTATGTGCAAATATATTAAATGGTAATACATTTTCAGTTTTGATTTTTACATTAAACTTACAAATTATATGCTTTCCCAGCAAACCATTTAAGATTTATTATTTATAATCCAAAATAAAATATTTATTGAGAATTCACACTGCATGCGACTCTTACCCATATAGAAACTGATTTCAAAACTAAAGCCAATAAACAAATAATAGAACCCCTTTGTATTGCAACTCTAAATACTATTCAACCTTGTAGAATAAATCAAGATCCTGAATCAGTCATGTCCAATCATCAGTTTGTTCTCTATCATAAAAATAAAAGTTTTTTGTCCATGCAGTGTGAATTATCACTTTTTATCCCTAATCTTTCTAATACATATTATTTAGCTATGATAATTTTCCATGTTACCTTTTTAATTATATCTGTTTAACATTTAATTTTTAACTAACCTTTTTTTTTACTTTATAAATACTCAGTGTAGTTTCTCTTGTCCATTTTACTTTTTAAAAACAATACATCTCTAACTTCTTTAAACATTATGTTCCTGTTTTTGGTAAGATTCCACCAGAAATGGGGTACACTTAATACACTGAAAGCTACTCATAACACTTCTGTATTTCCATAGTGGCCTATATGACATCACTCAAACTTTTTATCTCACACTTTGTGTTATAAGGATATTTCCTGTTTGTCCCTGAAGAAAAAATGTCCACCTTTTGAAAATACTTAGATTATACTGGTAGCATTATTATTACTAGTACTAAGACAAATAGGATTTTGAGTTGTATTTACAGAAATGTTGAATTTAAGTCGAAAAAAGTTATATTATTATTTTACAGGTAACTAGATAGGTATTACTAACAAGATGATACCTGTTATACACGTACAAGTGAAAATATGTGAAATTGTTTTCTCCTGGCAAAAGATTTTAACAATTTAACTTAAAGGAGTTAAGGAAAGGTTTGATAACAAAAAAAAAAAAGTTAAATAAGCGCTGGCTTACGAAATATTTTTAATTTAATGATTATATTTTATAATTTGTTTTAGTTGGTATAACCTCGAGAAGCCAACAGTACAGTATAGGCTACTAACCTTAATGATATTATTATAAATAAAATGAAAATAGGCCTACTTCACGTGCTTGCTCCTGTCCAACAAGTCCTGCCGCTACTTGAATTGCGATTCCACTTTCGTCAAGCCCAAGGCCTTTTACATGGCTGTGAGCTGCTATTCTTTGTGCTTTTGTAGTACTTCTGACTTCTTCTATTTTCATCCTTTAAATTAGAAATATTTTATCGTAAACAAAAACCAATTACCGCCGGTACGTTTCGTTTCTATAACAATGCGTTAATCAACTATACTTGCTTGTGTGACTAACTCAAGTTTCAGAACACTTCTCACAGACAAGCGCGACACCTTTCGCGTTATTAATAATTAAAAAATTAACGTGTACTTCAATATCAAACAGTTTGTATGCATTAACCCTGAAGAAGCTGTGAAAGCGAAACGTTGGTAGTAATAAAAAAACAAAAATATTTTCATCTGAAGTGTAAAGGTCGTTTATCTAAACTTTTATTACAATTTAAAATAAAACTGTAAAGAATATTATATTTTAATTTGGTGTTTAATATTTCACGATAGGTTGGTTGTTTGTTTGTTTCTAATTAAGCACAAAACTACAAAACGGGCTATCTGTGCACTGCCCACTACGGGTATCGAAACCCGGTTTCTAGAGTTGAAAGTCCGCAGATATACCTCTGTGCCACTGAAGGGCATTTAACGATAATAAATTATATTATGACTGCAAAACTATCCATCGTTTAGCTACAAAACTTCCTATTAAAATGACGTTTAAAGCTAAATTTAACCATGAGAAATACACTAAATAAATTACAAATGGTCCATCTGCGGGTATCGAACTTCAATAATTAGCATTATAATATTTCATGTTTAATTCTGAGCCACTGGGTGGTCTAAAATAATGGATTATAATGTGAGTTAAGGAGTACTACTCAAATACAAAACAAGACAAATATATATATTGTTGCGTCAACGAGGTCTTGTGACTAGTGTTACGCCACCTGCTTTCTAGAACTATCCCGTTCCTTCGGGAGTGCTCTAGCATTTACTAGATTGGGGGGGGGGGGTCTGGCGTGACGTGACAGTGTGTGTAGGTAGTGAGTAATTGAACTGCAATCAGGAAGTATTGTTGAAGTTAATGTTCGTTGTTAAAACGTTTGTGAAAGAGCGACTG